>NW_018408823.1:219407-262964 GCF_002113885.1 Mizuhopecten yessoensis
TGGGGGGGGGGGGGGGGGGGGGGGGGGTTATTTGACATAACGAATGGAATATTTGAGAAAATTGCTATTTTGAAATTGATAAAGCATGGTAAATAATGTTTTTGATAACAGCTTGGTCTAGACAATGAATGTGTTTTTCACTCAATATGATTCTTAGACCTTAGATTTGGAACTTGACAGCAAATACAGGTCTTTACATAATTAAACGATGAATAATTAATACATTATTTAACTTACCTGATTTGGGCGGCACTGTAGCTGTAATGAGATAAAAACAAGTGTTATCATTACACGTTACAAGGTTAGTGTTAGGGTTAGGGTTAGTTATAGGGTTAGTGTTAGGGTTAGGGTTAGGGTTAGGGTTGCCTGTAGTCATCAGTACATTTTATTTCATATGAAACATTAAAAATTTACTACGCTAAAAAACTGGGGTTTTTTTTAGTCTGTAAAAATTTGGAAGTAAATTTAGCAATTTATTGATAAAAAACTGTTTTTTAATTTGATTAACTTTTAAGTTACGTGTAAAATGTGTACTTGTACTTGGTTATTGTATTTGGTATATTTATGCAGTAACATGTCCTTATTTCGGTTTTTATACACTTGTTCGATACAGGGTCATCGATTTATCGCTAATGAAGTAGCACAGTTGCGTTCTTGAAATGACATCGCTTTTTACCCTTTTCCAAATTTTCGAAACACGTTCGGTTGATTTTAATATCCGTTTGTTTTGCGTATATTTCAGAAATAATGCATCTAAATTATCGAAATAACAACACAAAGTTCTATATCATTGATTTAGTTTTTGTTTGCATTAGAAAGGGGATCCAAATCATTAAGGTATAGTATAATTGACAGTGGAACGGGGATCATCAACATAACTGTCCAGTATAATTGTCAGTAGTAAGTCGGTCCTAAACATTACTGTACAGTATACTTGTCAGTAGTATGGGGAAACTACACATTACTGTACAGTATACTTGTCAGTAGTACGGGGTACTACACATTACTCTACAGTATACTTGTCAGTAGTACGGGGATCCTACAAATTACTGTACAGAATAATTGTCCGTAGTACGAGGTACTACACATTACTGTACAGTATAATTGTCAGTAGTACGGGGATCCTACACATTACTGTACAGTATAATTGTCAGTAGTACGGGGATCCTAAACATTACAGTACAATATAATTGTCAGTAGTACTAAACATTATTGTACAGTATACTTGTCAGTAGTACGGGGATACTACACATTACTGTACAGTATAATTGTCCGTAGTACGGGGATCCTAAACATTACAGTACAATATAATTGTCAATAGTACGGGGATACTAAACATTACTGTACAGTATACTTGTCAGTAGTACGGGGATCCTACAAATTACTGTACAGTATAATTGTCCGTAGTACGGGGTACTACACATTACTGTACAGTATAATTGTCCGTAGTACGGGTATCCTAAATATTACAGTACAATATAATTGTCAATAGTACGGGGATACTAAACATTACAGTACAATATAATTGTCAGTAGTACTAAACATTATTGTACAGTATACTTGTCAGTAGTACGGGGATACTACACATTACTGTACTGTATAATTGTCTGTAGTACGGGGATACTACACATTACTTTACAGTATAATTGTCAGTAGTACGGGGATACTAAACATTACTATATTGTATAATTGTCAGTGGTACGGGGATTCTATACATTACTGTGCAGTATAATTGTCAGTAGTACGGGGATACTAAACATTACTGTACAGTATACTTGTCAGTAGTACGGGGGTCTTGAACTTTACTGTACAGTATAATTGTCAGTAGTACGGGGGTCCTAAACATTACTGTACAGTATACTTGTCAGTAGTTCGGGGGTCCTAAACATTACTGTACAGTATAATTGTCAGAAGTACGGGGATCCTACACATTACTGTACATTATAGTTGCCAGTAGTACGGGGATCCTCAACATTACTGTACAGTATAATTGTCTGTAGTACGGGGGTCCTAAACATTACTGTACAGTATACTTGTCAGTAGTTCGGGGGTCCTAAACATTACTGTACAGTATACTTGTCAGTAATACGAGGATACTAAACATTACTGTACATTATAATTGTCAGTCGTACGAGGATACTAAACATTTCAGTACAATATAAAGGTCAGTGGTACGGGGATCCTACACATTACTGTACAGTATAATTGTCCGTAGTACGGGGGTTCTAAACATTACTGTATAGTATTATCGTCAGTAGTACGGGGATACTAAACATTACTGTACAGTATACTTGTCAGAAGTACGGGGTTCCTGGACATTACTGTACAGTATACTTGTCAGTAGTACGGGGAACCTACACATTACTGTACAGTATACTTGTCAGTAGTACGGGGATACTACACATTACTGTACAGTATAATTGTCCGTAGTACGGGGTACTACACATTACTGTACAGGATAATTGTCAGTAGTACGGGGAAACTACACATTACTGTACAGTATACTTGTCAGTAGTACGGGGGTCCTACACATTAGTGTACAGTATACTTGTCAGTAGTACGGGGATACTTTGTCAGTAGTACGGGAATCGTACACATTACTGTACGGTATAATTGTCAGTAGTACGGGGGTCCTACACATTACTGTACAGTATACTTTTAGTAGTACGGGGATCCTAAACATTACTGTACATTATACTTGTCAGTAGTACGGGGATCCTAAACATTACTGTACAGTATACTTGTCAGTAGTACGGGGATACTACAAATTACTGTACAGTATACTTGTCAGTGGTACGGGGATCCTACACATTACTGTACAGTATAATTGTCTGTAATACGGGGATCCTAAACGTTACTGTACAGTTTACTTGTCAGTAGTACGGGGATACTACACATTACTGTAGAGTATAATTGTCAGTAGTACGGGGATCCTAAACATTATTGTACAGTATTATTGTCAGTAGTACGGGGATACTTTGTCAGTAGTACGGGGATCCTACACATTACTGTACAGTATAATTGTCAGTAGTACGGGGGTCGTAAACTTTACTGTACATTATAATCGTCAGTAGGACGGGGGTCCTGGACATTACTGTATAGTATAATTGTCTGTAATACGGGGATCCTAAACATTATTTTACTGTATAGTTGTCAGTATTACGGGGTTCCTAAACATTACTGTACAGTATTATCGTCAGTAGTATGGGGGTCATAACATTACTGTTCAGTATAATTGAAAGTAGTGCGGGGGTCATACACATTACTGTAGAGTATAATTGTCAGTATTACGGGGTCCTTAACATTAATGTACAGTATAATTGTGAGTAGTACGGGTATACTACACATTACTGTACAGTCTAATTGTCAGTAGTACGGGGGTCCTAAACATTACTGTACAGTATACTTGTCAGTAGTACGGGGATACTACACATTACTGTACAGTTTACTTGTCAGTAGTACGGGGATACTTTGTCAGTAGTACGGGGATCCTACACATTACTGTACAGTATAATTGTCAGTAGTACGGGGTTCTTTAACTTTACTGTACATTATAATTGTCAGTGGGACGGGGGTCCTGGACATTACTGTATAGTATAATTGTCAGTAGTTCGAGGGTCCTAAACATTACTGTACAGTATACTTGTCAGTAGTACGGGGGTCCTACACATTACTGTACAGTATAATTGTCAGTAGTACGGGGATCCTACACATTACTGTACAGTATAATTGTCAGTAGTACGGGGGTCCTAAACATTAATATACAGTATACTTGTCAGTAGTACGGGTAAACTACACATTACTGTATAGTATAATCGTCAGTAGTACGGGGATCCTAACCATTACTGTACAGTATAATTGTCTGTAGTACGGGGATCCTACACATTACTGTACAGTATAATTGTCAGGGATACGGGGATCCACCAGCGATGTCAAAGTGTATATACCTAATTTGTCAGGTATTTCTGCCTGTGTTTCTCTTAGTTACTTACTTTCCACGGGATATGGCCTCTGTCTGAATCCTGGCGGGGGCAATTCCGGTACTGCAAAATATAAAAGATTTGTTTAAAATTAGTTAAATGCAAAAACTGTCAATACTCTACTCTCTAATTCCTCGTCCAAAATCGGTTTAGAAATACGTAGCAATATTACCTTTTATGACTTTAGATAGAAATAATTTCTTTTGGGCTAAGCTGATGAAAAGTTTAAACTCTTAAAATCTTAACAGAAGCACACCATGTAATAGTTAAATGAAAATTTGATGGGATTATTATGCAAATGAGATAAGGTGTCAAAGCATTGCTTATATGGTCGCCCGTGTCTGCCACTGGAGTCGCTATCATCTGATACAGACGATACAAACAATAATATAGTCATTGAGACGTGTAAGTAATGAAGTTTTCAGTTATTTTATTTCTTTACTTTGTTATTGAAATTGAGGACACCACTGTGTTACAGTGTGGTCTAGGGATGTAAATTGGGTCCATGTATTGTATTACACAAAACTCTGATACATTGCGCCATCAATCTAAAAATAGCTTAATGTAATTAACAAGTGATCCAGTTTAATAACTTACATGCTTCTAGCATAGCTAACTCGTCATCGATGTCCTCTGGTCGGTCAGACAGTAAGAACAGACGCTGGTATTCGTCCAGTGGGTGTGACGATATCTCGTCAAGTTCGCTGTGATCTCGGAGTCCCACTCCCACTGTGTAAATGTAGGTTCCGTCATTCTCATTTTTCTCTGCTGCTCGGAACGCCCCATACCTGTCTGTGCTTTCGTCATTTCCGGTAATCAAAAGAATGAAGTTTCTAGCAAAGTCTCTGTCGCCATTTTCTGGCCTGAACATCCTCCTTCTAACATAATCTAACGCGCCTACCGTATTGGTCTCGCCTGCCTGGTACTGGACGTCGTCTATTGCAGCCACAACGCCATCCCTGGTCAGGTAATCGTCCAGTTGATACTGAACGGCCTGATCAGTACTGTATCTGAGAAGACCGACACGGAATTTCTCGTTGTCGATGCTGAGCTGGCCGGCAACCATCTTGGCGTAATTTCGAATCCATTCGAATGTCTCGGGGGTGACTGAGGAATCCAGCACGATTACGAGATCGAACGCTCTTTGTGGTGGTAGATCGGTTACTACAACGAAGAGAAATCTATATAATTTCAAATATAGTCTATAAATTTTAATCATTTAATTTTTTCTTTCAATCGAGTGGATGTCATCAGATATTTATTCTTTGATTTCTTAGTCTTGACAAAGTCAAACAATGTAGCAGAGAAACCAAAACATGCAGTCCAAACATTCTCTCAATGAGTATCAGATATAGCACACGATACACTGACTAGCCATAGACGACGTAACCTTTTCTTGGTACGTTACATCAATAGAGCTATAGCTAAACCTAGTTTAGCGTTAATTTTTAATACGTATACAACTGCGACTTAACGAAGTAAGTTGAGAAAGGAAATATGCGAAATTCGTTGTTGATTCAGTTATTCATTCCTAAAGTCTATAAATAACAGGTATTGCATTCTTTAAAGAATTTAAAGAATTAAAAAAACCGACAGTTTATCAAATAGTTAGGGGGGGGGGGGGGGGGGGGGGGGGGGAGGGGTGTGTGAGGAATGATATTTTCGAAACGTTAAAAATTATCAGAAATAATGTTCCACTTTGCATGCACATGCTAACGCGCATGTTTACCTCTCGGAGTGGTACTCTGAACCTCACTAGTTCTCGGCTCCTCTGTAGGTCTACGGCCTAACATAGAGACATAAACACAGACAGTGCAACACAAACAATGTTATACATCATACATCGTAATACATAGTACATTGTTGTACGTAATACAGTGTGATACATGATACAAAGGACATGATACAGTGTGATACAGTATACAGTGTAATACATATTATAGTCTCATACATAATACATTGCGATACATATTGGTACATATTACATTAGGTTACAAACCTGGTTTATATTGTGGTATATTATATATTTATAATACATGCAATTTTTTTACACAAGATGGTACATACATTAAAAAAGAGTTTAATCTGAAAGCTTTGTGTATCCTTTAGATAATATTATATAAAAACGGCAAATGCGTTTGAACATTACTAGCTTTCTCAAGCTTTGGGGCCATCTTCAGGCGCTAACTGTAACAGCTATCAGATGAAGCCTACCTGGACAGAGAGACGAAAAGACCTGGTCACTAAGAACGTGGAGTTCGTCAAAGGTCTGCACATTGAAGCTGTTTTCTGATGCTGGTTTGTTGGCAATGCCGTCTAACTCTTTGGTATCTTTCAGACCGATACCAATGGCATATATGTGGATGTCTGCAACTCTTGCCCTGTCGGCTTCCGGGACGGTTCTCCGGGAATTGATGTTGGATACACCGTCTGTTAAGATGATACAGATGTTTGGGACACCATCACGATCCCCGTCGGCGGCATTGAACATGCTATTCATCGTTTGTAGTGCATCAGCCGTGTTGGTACTCCCGTAAATGTAAGGTATTTCATCGATAGCTTGGTTTATTTCCACTCTGGTTGAATAGGAATTTAGATTGAACTGAATTTCTACCCCGGAACTGTAGATCAAGGCACCCACACGTACGTTACCGGAATCAATGTCGGCGTTGCTCAGGAAATCCTTACAGAAAGCCAGCATTTTATCGTAGTTATCTTGTCCTACACTGGTGGAGGCGTCTATGATGATGATCAAATCAACTTTGGACAAGGCACAATCTGCAAAAATTAATTTTGTTTACAAACATACCATTCGTCATAGATAGCATATTTCTCATACATTCTATAGAGTTAATTTTTGTTATTAGAAGAAGATACGATAAAATGAATATAATCTTCCTAAAATAATATCTGTTTCCTTCTTAACCAAAAACATGATTTACATAAACTACGTACCTGACGGTGGTGGTAGAGTTATCGGGATGGGTGTTGTCGCTGGATAAAAAGCAAAAATAGATGAATAAATAAAATGGAATACATCAATATTCTTTAGTGATTTTTTAAACTTCGCAAGAAAGACAAAAATCTACACGTTTTAGGAAATCAAAGGATCAGTAAGTTAAAAAACAGGTTTTATTTCTTTTCCGTATTCTATTAGAGCTCTTCGTAGATATGGATGTCTGCAAGTTTTAGAACTTAAACATAACAAACCACTACGTAAAAAAAGTATAAGGACAATAAATCTCTAGATATTAACGTACTTGGCGGAGGATATGGTCTTCCTCTAAATCCTGTTGGTGGTTCCTCAGGCACTGAAATAAAGGAAATTAAAAAAAGAGTTCATATTGATTGATAAAAAGATTACAAGATATTACAACATTTTTTATTATAAGGGAAAAACTTATAATTTTGGTTATCTCTGATAGATTTATTATTCGCTAGAGACTTGGTACACTCTAGACCAATTTCAGTTTTCTGTTAAAAGAAGATTCATGAAAAATGTTGTTTTCAATGACAGCAGTGTCCTGAATTCCATATCAAATAACAATGATAAAGATTGGCCTGTGACAATTTCATCACAAATATATCGGAATATTCACATTTTCAAAACATCGATTCTCTTCAGATTTATGGGCGTTATTGATATCTGTTGGACAATCAAACCGCTCACGACCTTAACAATATAAAATAAAACAAATCACAAATTCAATATATATATCACGAAAAACATGTGATGACGTAGTCCAATTATAAAATGTGTTTTAAACGATGTGTTGATACTTGCATGCTTCTAGCATCGTTAACTCGTCATCAATATCCTCTGGTCGGTCAGACAGTAAGAACAGACGCTGGTATTCCTCCAGAGGGTGTGACGATACCTCGTCCAGTTCGCTGTGATCCCTGAGTCCGACTCCCACCGTGAACAGGTAGGTTCCGTCATCTTCGTTTCTCTCTGCTGCCCGGAACGCCTCATATCTGTTTGTGCTTTCGTCATTTCCGGTAATCAAGAGAATATAGTTCCTAGCAAAGTCTCTGTCACCATTGTTGGGTCTAAACATTCGCGTCCTTACGTACTCTAAAGCTTCAGCTGTATTGGTTTCGCCTGTCTGGTACTGGACATCGTCCATGGCAGCCACAACGCCATCCCTGGTCAAGTGGTCGTCTAGTTGATACTGCACGGCCTGATCGGTACTGTATCTGAGAAGACCGACACGGAATTTCTCGTTGTCGATGCTGAGTTGGCCGGCAACCATCTTGGCGTAATTTCGAATCCATTCGAACGTCTCGGGGGTGACTGAAGAATCCAGCACGATGACGAGATCGAATGCTTTTTGTGGTGGAAGATCGGTTACTACAACGAAGAGAAATCTATATAATTTCAAATATATTCTATAAATAACAATCATTTGAATTTTTCTTTCATTTGATTGGATGTCATCAGATATTTATTCTTTGAATTCTTAGTCTTGACAAGGGCTAACAATTTAGCAAAGAAACCCAAACATTCAGTCCAAACATTCTCTCAATGAGGATCAGATATAGCACACGATACACTGCCTAGCCATAGACGACGTAACCTTTTCTTGGTACGTTACATCAATAGAGCTAGCTAAACCTCGTCTCAACGTTCGCTTACATCCGGGGTATACCATTAATTTTCAGACGATTTTATTTGCCATTCAACTACGACTCAGATGTAGAAACTATAAGCAATTCGTTGTTAATGCAGATATTAAACGCAAACCTTATTACAAAATTATATAAATATCAGGTATTGTAATTCTATAAAGTGTCAAATAAAATCTTCTGCATATTAAATATTTAGGGGGAAAGGGAGAGAAGTCATGAATATTTAATGAAAACCCCCACTATTTTTAAACGATAGTCAGAAACAATGTTCAACGTGGCATGCACATGCTAACGCGCGTGTTTACCTCTCGGAGTGGTACTCTGAACCTCACTAGTTCTCGGCTCCTCTGTAGGTCTACGGCCTAACATAGAGACATAAACACAGACAGTGCAACACAAACAATGTTATACATCATACATTGTAATACATAGTGCATTGTTATATATAATACAGTGTGATACATTATACAGTGGACATAATACAGTGTGAACATTATACAGTGGACAAGATACAGTGTTATACATAGTGGCACATATTACATTAGGTAACACATTTAGTTATATTGTTTTGTATTGATATATTTGCTTTATATATGCAATTGTTCATACATTGAGGTACATACATTTATAAACATTTTAATATTAAAGCTTTGTGTATCCTTTGGATAATATTGTGTGAAAATAAGGCAAACACAGTTGAACATTTCTAACTTTTTCAAGATTTGTGGCCATCGTCAGGCGCTAACTTGAATGTTGCAGCATTTGACGTAACATAATCATAAATGTTAGAGGAAGTAAGGACGAATTAAAGTTATAAGTGTGACGCCACATAATTATTTCCCGTTAATTTCCGATCGGAATATTTTTAAAAACCTGTACTCTTTAAATAGACTTTTCGTGATATCAGATTCGTTGATTATGTAGAAGGAATATTTCTAGACTGATCCTTGCCTCAAGAATTAAGATATGAACGATTCGATGATTCGTTGGATTTTTTGCGTCTTTGAAGATTATATGCACATAGAATATAATCTTTGGATTATTATACATCGTCTAACAATAGCTGTGTTTATACATTGTGGTATATAAACTCTGTATATACATCGTTGTTCAATCAGACAGTGATACATACACAGTAGAACATATTTAGCTATTGTTTAGTATGGTAAAAATACATCGGATATATCTTTTGTTGATATGATGTTTTGCTGAACATACATTTCATATACATTGTGGTATATTGGGCTCCATATGGATCTAGGAAGTATACATGTTTGCGATATATTTAGGAAAAGCCCTGTGGTCCAAACAAGAGTGTGTAGGGCCTAAAACATCATACCGAACAAAGCATAACGCATTGAAGAGATATATAAAATAATTCCCAACAGGGAAACTCATTTGTTGATGACAAAGCTATACAGAGATACAAACGTCCCATCGTACCAAACCTTTTTTTATGAGTATACATCTTGATAAGGCGAAATTAACATTGAATGTTAAGGGTAAAAGGCGACTAGCACACTAGGGGGAAATTCCTAGTATACATAATACACTGAAGCGATTTTTAAATATTCGATCGTGACAAAACTGCATTATTCATTAATAGTTATATCAAATTTAAAAAATAAACCTACCAGGACAGAGAGAGGAGAAGACCTGGTCACTGAGAGCATTGAGCTCGTCAAAGGTCTGCACGTTAAAGCTGCTCTCTGATGTTGGTTTGTTGGCAATACCGTCTAACTCTTTAGTATCCTTCAGACCGATACCTATAGCGTAGATGTGGATGTCTGCAAGTCTAGCCTTGTCGGCTTCCGGGACGGTTCTCCGGGAATTGATGTTGGATACACCGTCTGTTAAGATGATACAGATGTTTGGGACATCCTCACGATCCCCGTCGGCGGCGTTGAACATACTATTCATCGTCCTCAGTGCGTCAGCTGTGTTCGTACTCCCGTAAATGTAGGGAATATTATCGATAGCTTTGTTTACTTCCACTCTGGTTGAATATGAATTCAGATTGAACTGAATTTCCACCCCGGAACTGTAGATCAAGGCACCCACGCGTACGTTACCGGAATCAATGTCGGCGTTCCTGAGGAAATCCTTACAGAAGGCCAGCATTTTATCGTAGTTATCTTGTCCTACACTGGTGGAGGCGTCTATGATGATGATCAAATCAACTTTGGACAAGGCACAATCTGTAAAATTAATTTTCTTTGCAAACATACCATTCGTCACTGGATAGCATATTTCTCATACATCATAAAGACAGCATTTTTGTTATTTGAAGTAGATAAAATCAAAAGGGTATAATCGTTCTAAAAGAACACATGTTACCTTCTTAACCAAAATATCAGTTACATAAACTACGTACCTGATGGCGGGGGCAGAGTTATCGGGATGGGTGTCGTAGCTGGATTAAAGAAAAAAATAAATGAATAAATAAAATGGAATACATTAATATTTTTCAGTGAATTACTTTAACTTCACAAGAAAGAAAAAAATTCTACTTGTTTTTTTAAAGATGATATTCATAACTGTGATATGATATCTTAGGATCAGTAAGTTCAAAGTTTTTTGATTATTCCCCGTATTCTTACAGAGTGCTATAAGACCTTCAATGTAAGAATGTATACTTCGAGAATTTGACATAAACCTGTGAGATTTGCATCAATAAAATATCAGTATATTGCATGACACCTGTACATTTCTAATTCATTTCACTGTTTTAGAACTGGAACGTAACAAATAACTTTTTTTTTAAAGTATGAGGACAATGAATCTCCAGATATTAACGTACTTGGCGGAGGATATGGTCTGCCTCTAAATCCTGCTGGTGGTTGCTCAGGCACTGGAATAAAGGAATTTAAAAAGAGTTAATATTCATTTATAAAAAGATATGATATTACAACATTTTTTAATAATTAGGGAAAAAGTTAAGATTTTCATTAACACTGATAGAGGTATTATACTCTACAGACATGATGATCACTAGAAGAAAAAAGTAGTTTTCTTTTAAAAGAAGATTCATGAAAAATGTTTTATTCAATGACAGAATAAAGTGCTAGAAGCATGTCCTGAATTTTAAATCAAATAGAAATGATATAGACCAACCTGTGATCACGTCATCTCAAATATATCGGAATATACACATGTAACATATTTTTGAATACATTTATTCTCTACAGATTTATTTCATTAATGATATCATTTGGAGGGTCAGAACGCCTCTATCTAAATCATACAAAATAAAACTGATTATAAATTCAATATATATCACGAAATGAATATGATGACGTAGTCAAATCATAAAAATGTGTTTTGAACATGAGTTGGTACTTGCATGCTTCTAGCATCGCTAACTCGTCATCGATGTCCTCTGGTCGGTCAGACAGTAAGAACAGACGCTGGTATTCGTCAAGAGGGTGTGAAGACACTTCGTCCAGTTCACTGTGGTCCCGGAGTCCCACTCCCACCGTGAACAGGTATGTTCCGTCATCTTCGTTTCTCTCTGCTGCTCGGAACGCCTCATATCTGTCTGCGCTTTCGTCATTTCCGGTGATCAAGAGGATGAAGTTTCTAGCGAAGTCTCTGTCACCATTGTTGGGTCTAAACATTCGCGTCCTTACGTACTCTAAAGCTTCAGCTGTATTGGTTTCGCCTGTCTGGTACTGGACGTCGTCCATAGCAGCCACAACGCCATCTCTGGTCAAATAATCGTCCAGTTGATACTGCACGGCCTGATCAGTACTGTATCTGAGAAGACCGACACGGAATTTCTCGTTGTCGATGCTGAGTCGGCCAGCGACCATCTTTGCGTAATTTCGAATCCATTCGAACTTCTCGGGGGTGACTGAAGAATCCAGCACGATGACGAGATCGAATGCTCTTTGTGGTGGGAGATCGGTCACTACAACGAAGAGACATATATGTCATTGCAGATATATTCTAGTAATATGGATTTTTTTTTTACATTTTCTATCAATCCAGTGGCTGTCCTCAGATATATATTCTTTGATTAAAAACCCTTCAATTATTTTGAAAGAATCAACAAAATTCTATCACTCATATTTATAGAAACAACATTACAAAGTTCCACAATTCAGCAAAGAAAAAAACCCCGCAAATATGCAGTCCATATATTCTCTCAATGAGGATCAGGTATAGGACACGATACACAACCTAAGCATATATGAAGAAACCTATTCATTGTAAGTAACATCAGTACAGCTATAGCTTAGCTCTTACGTACTATAACGTACTGTGTATACCATAAATGTTCAAACGTACAATTTTTAATTCAACTGCGACTTAACAAAGTTAGTAGATGTAGAAAATGTAAGCAAACCGTTGTAGATTCAAATATTCATCGCAGACCATAATTCCAAAAATCTATAAATAACGGGTATTGCATTCAATAAAGTATTTTTTTAAATCTTCTGCATATTATAATATTTAGGGGCGAGGGAGGTAGTGGGAGGAAAAAACCGTTATATATTATAAAACATATTCCAATATTTTCGAAACGTTGATAATTGTCAGAAAGAATAATCAACATTGCATGCACATGCTAACGCGCGTGTTTACCTCTCGGGGTGGTAGTATGAACTTCACTAGTTCTCGGCTCCTCTGTAGGTCTACGGCCTAACATAGAGACATTAACACAGACAGTGCAACACAAACAATGTTATACATCATACATCGTAATACATAGTACATTGTTATATATAATACAGTGTGATACATGATACATTGTTGTACGTAATAGAGTGAGTGTGATACATGATACATTGTTGTACGTAATAGAGTGAGTGTTATACATTATACATTGGTGTACGTAATACAGTGTGATACATGATACATTGTTGTACGTAATAGAGTGAGTGTTATACATTATACATTGGTGTACGTAATACAGTGTGATACATTATACATTGTTGTACGTAATACAGTGTGATACATTATACATCGGTGTACGTAATACAGTGTGATACATGATCCATTGTTGTACGTAATAGAGTGAGTGTGATACATGATACATTGTTGTACGTACTAGAGTGAGTGTGATACATTATACATTGTTGTACGTAATAGAGTGAGTGTGATACATTATACATTGTTGTACGTAATAGAGTGTGATACATCATACATTGTGGTACGAAATAGAGTGTGATACATTATACATTGTGGTACAAAATACATTGTGATACATAATACAGTGTGATGCTCATCAGTACAATTAACATTTTTGTGCATTTACATTATATATACATTGTGATTTTTAAACTGTATATGCATTGTGATACAATTATATTACGCGGCATATACATTGTTTATATAGTGTGGTTTAAATAAATTTGAGACACACGTGGCGTTGACATAGAACGAAAACATGTGGAAGCAACAGCTTAACAGTGGTCAATAAACTTCCGAAGAAGTAAAAAAGCCAACAAGACAATAGTTTGCAAAATACCTAGAATTATTTTGTGAGATTGAACGACATTGCATCAAACTCAGATCTCTTTACAAATAAGTCTAAACACGCAATACAATTTGTTCAGATGTAACGATTAAAATGAGACACGTTCGTCACAATTTTCTCCGTCTTCATATATAAGACGTCTTACTAAGGCGAAATTATCACTGAACAAATATACGTGCATGCGTAAATATTGAATAATACACCGAGGGAATTTGTTTAGATTTACATCATACAGCCTTAAGAACAACTATCAGTGTTATTAAGTATCAAATATACGTACCAGGACAGAGAGATGAGAAGACCTGGTCACTGAGAGCATTGAGCTCGTCAAAGGTCTGCACGTTAAAGCTGTTTTCTGATGTTGGTTTGTTGGCGATGCCGTCTAACTCTTTGGTATCCTTCAGACCGATACCTATAGCATAGATGTGAATGTCTGCAACTCTTGCCTTGTCGGCTTCCGGGACGGTTCTCCGAGAATTGATGTTGGATACACCGTCTGTTAAGATGATACAGATGTTTGGAACATCATCACGATCTCCGTCGGCGGCGTTGAACATGCTATTCATCGTCCTCAGCGCGTCAGCCGTGTTCGTACTTCCGTAAATGTAGGGTATTTCATTGATAGCTTGGTTTATTTCAGATCTGGTTGAATATGAATTCAGATTGAACTGAATTTCTACCCCGGAACTGTAGATCAAGGCACCGACGCGTACGTTACCGGAATCAATGTCGGCGTTCCTGAGGAAATCCTTACAGAAGGCCAGCATTTTATCGTAGTTATCTTGTCCTACACTGGTGGAGGCGTCTATGATGATGATCAAATCAACTTTGGACAAGGCACAATCTGCAAAATGAATTTCGTTGATACAGAAGTACAGTATGTCACTGATAGCATATTTGTCGTTTATATCTATTTTAATTAATTATTCAATGCTTTTGTGATAAAATGAGTTCATTCTCTCTAAACATACCTATCTATTATGACTTAACACAAATATTCGATTTTGGCTCGTATAAAGTTACATCTACATAAATAACGTACCTGATGGCGGGGGTAGAGTAATTGGAATAGGCGTTGTAGCTGGAATAAAATCAAAACAGGATAATGAAATAATATTAATCTTCTTTATGCGATTGATTTCACTCCATACGGACAACCAAAGCTCTTCTTCGTCTTCCTTCAAGATGGTATGTCGAATTGTAATTATAAATACGATTAGTCAGTTAAAGGTCTTTTTGTGTATTTGTTTCTGGTACTATCTCAGCTGTTTTAAGCCACCAAGGTTATATGCACACCAAGAAACTGACATAGACCATGAGTGTTGAGAGATTTGTACAGATGAACATAGCAAACACACATACACACACATACACACACAGGTGAATACAGCTTCAAATGTAGTAATAAGTACAGTATAGCAAAGATGAATTACACAGAATCATACGTAATGTTAGGGTCCTTCGATGTCCCATAGGTAATGTTAGGGTCCTTCTATGTCCCATAGGTAATGTTAGGGTCCTTCTATGTCCCAAAGGTAATGTTAGGGTCAAGAGGTCGGAGTCCAAATTGATCTAAACTACTGCTGAAATCTAAAAATTTCATATTTTTTCCATAGTGTTACAATTATTACCAATATTGAAACAATATTGCAAAAAAGTATGACTACAAAAAAAATCAGATTTTAAACATACTTGGCGGAGGATATGGTCTTCCTCTAAATCCTTCTGGTGGTTCCTCAGGCACTGGAAAAAAGAGAAAACGAGTTCATATTAATTCATATGTAGAATACATTATGTTTGATCAGTTTTGCTAATTAAGTAAATGTCTTAGATTCTGAATCGTTCTGACCGGGGTATATTATTATAGAGACAGTATCCATAGATCATCTCGTTCTACTCTACATCTCTTCCATGTCACAACACAGAACACGATTCACAAGAAACCTGCCACACTTGTTTCTAGAAACTCAAAAATGTTTGAACAACACAGACAAACTTGCCCCCTAATTATCACATAATCATCAAGAAAGTTACAAACTTATTTTCAAAAAAATCGTCAATGCGCCATATGAATATTTTTGTATAACTCGGAAATCTCTACCAATCATAGTCCCAAACCGTGGAATATTTGTTCAGTTTCCTAGAAATACTTTTTGAAGATGAACAATATTTCCAACGAGTGATGACATTTTAATAGTGTTATGGGTCGACGGATGATGATGTATATCATAGGGAAATGCTTTTTACTTACACGTTTCTAACATCTCTAATTCGTCATCAATATCTTCTGGTCGGTCAGACAGTAAGAACAGACGCTGGTATTCCTCCAGAGGATGTGACGATACCTCGTCCAGTTCGCTGTGATCCCTGAGTCCGACTCCAACTGTGAACAGGTAGGTTCCGTCATCTTCGTTTCTTTCTGCTGCCCGGAACGCTTCATATCTGTCTGTGCTTTCATCATTACCGGTGATCAAGAGGATGAAGTTTCTAGCGAAGTCTCTGTCACCATTGTTGGGTCTAAACATTCGCGTCCTTACATACTCTAAAGCTTCAGCTGTATTGGTCTCGCCTGTCTGGTACTGGACATCGTCCATGGCAGCCACAACGCCATCCCTGGTCAAGTGGTCGTCTAGTTGATACTGCACGGCCTGATCAGTACTATATCTGAGGAGACCGACACGGAATTTCTCGTTGTCGATGCTGAGTCGACCGGCAACCATCTTGGCGTAATTCCGGATCCATTCGAATGTCTCTGGTGTCACTGAGGAATCCAGCACTATGACGAGATCGAAGGCTCTAGGTGGAGGTGTTGGAGCCGGTGTAGTAGTAGTGGTTGGAACGTCTGTTACTAAAATAAAACACAATCAAATTGGAAACTCCGAAAAATAACATTTGTTTTGGCTATTCTATAACTCGAAATTAATGAATGTGACAGTAGTTTTTATACTTCAATATTGGTTTCGTTTCACTTTATGTGAAATACGTGAAGTATTGTTTTATTAAGTATTTTAGTGTTTTCTTTCACGGTTGCACAAAGTTAAATATACAGAGGATATTTAATGGTGTCTTCAGTAGTAACAAATATATTTCACGAGTGTGTCGAATATTTTGATATTTTTCACGAGTGCGCAGCATGAGTAAAAAATATCAAAATATTAGCCATACGAGTGAAATATATTTGTTATTACTGAAGACATCATTAACTTTTCTATTAATTACATTTTTAAAGCATAAAACATGAAAAATGTAATACATTAAAAAAGGGCGGGAATCAAATGGGTAATACTTAGCGACATAATCTAATGACGTCACGCTTGACAACAAGGCTGCGCGCCATTTTGAATGGGATACTCAACGCAATTCCGATGTTTGCTGCTATTTTCTGGTATGATTGCTTATACAAATGTTATTAATTGTATATTTATGTACATACTTAAGTGTGTGTACCACACATTTACCATACCAACCACTATTAAATAGCCCTCTCACTAGTTATACAGTATATTTATATGACCGTTGAAATAACCCTTTTTACTGTTTACTTATATGTAACCTTAACATATACATTTAGTTGATATATTGATATCTACTCGCGAAAATAATTCTGCTCTTTGTATACCGATATGCAACCGTGGAAAATAACCTGTTGATAGAATACTCGTAAACAAACGGCACACATTAATCTGTATATACATATTCAAATAACATCACGAATATGGCTTTGTTTATGGTTTTCTCTTATGTAACCGCAAAAACAACCTGTTAAGTTTCTGTTTATTTGTAATCTGAATTACAACCCAGGTTATAGCATATTAAAATGTATAATTCTATGTACATACTTCACCTTTTCCGATAACTAATGTGACATTTCATACAAACAAGACATCATGGACCTTCAGATAAATAGACAGCAACGAAGTTTAAACAAGAGTTCATCAACAAATGAAGTAAGATACAACATGTTGAAGGGGAGATAAATCGTGGCTAAGTTGTATTCATCGTTATCAATCATTTGAAATAAGAAGAACACAATATCCAGGAAGAAATAAAACACATAACAAAAAACTGAGGTCAGTTGTATAGAACGTCTTGAAAGCTTAAAGATACAGTAAAATTGATATCAGCTTTATTGTCTTCCCTAACTGAAATTGAAATATAGGCGATCTTGAGTTCCAATTTTTTACCACCAGGAAAAAGTAATGATGGATATACCCACGAAAATAAATTATCAAATATATTATGATAAACAAATACGGTAATTAGCAATGAAAAAAGTTGTGATAAATAGTGCTGGAAAATAGCAATGATAAGTTGTTTAAATGACAGTGACGACAAAGAGTGCAATTCCATGTCTTACGCTGACACTTGTCGGCATTTTAATCTTCCTAGCCTCGACCATAGGCGGGCGTTTTTAGACTGTGTATTTCTTTACAAATGTGTTAATAGTGCTTTTGATTGTCCATATTTAGTCAAGCGAATTTGTTTTTTTGTCCCTGGTCGTAATCTTCGATCAATTCGTTTTAACCAGTTTTACTGCCAGAGAAGTAGAATACACGTTAGAAAGTAAAGTATTTTAAACACGATTCAATGTAATTTTAACTATCTTGATTTTGCACCAGACTGTGATATGTTTCGTTCCTCTCTGGCAGAGTTCAAAGTACGGTTAAATAATATTTGCTATCACTAATTCCTTTTGTTTAACATATGAGTATCTTTTAGTCTGTTTTACATGCATAACTGACTGTGATATTTTATACTTGTGTTGTAATGTTGTTATCCATTCTGTAAGTGGACCCTTGGGTCTGTTGAATTGGAAATAAATAAATAAAATAAATAAATTATAAAAACCTATGATAAAAAGTTATGATCAATAGCTGTGATAAATAAGTTAGAAAACAATTGAAAAGTTGTATCAGATATGACACGTAATGTCGATGAATAGTGATGATAGTGCTAATAAATAATAAAGATAAAACGTTAACATGATAGCTATGACAAAATATGTGAAAAATGGCGTTGACAAAATGACTGACAAACAGCGTTGATAAAGGTTCATGATAGTTATACTGCACACTAGGTATAGTAAATAGTTTTGATAACAGATGTAATAAAGAGAGCAGATAAAATAGATGCAATAGTTGTTATGATAAAACAAAAGATACATATCTAGGATAATATAAATTTGATAAAAAGTTGAATTATAAATGTATTTGTTTTTCAGCTTGCTTTGATTTGATCACAACTGAAAATTATATTCACGTACAGTAAAAAGGGCACATAACAACCAAATGTCGTTCCTACTGAACATTCCGGGGAACAGTACTTCTTACATTGAATATGTTTTATTTGGTTTTTTTTCAAATTCAGTTTAAACATATCCTCAATAAATCACTTTTGTCTTAGAATGAATTTGTTTGTTAGCATGCAGACATAAACACATTATCGTTTACCTCTCTTTGTAGTTGTTTGAATAACAGTTCTCGGTTCTTCTGGGCGGACCAACCCTGACGCAAGAACACAACACACAAAGACATACATTAAGTGCAAAAGGACAAAGAGTGAAGACAAACGTTAACACAAAGTGAATACAAAGTGAATACATAAAACAAAACAACAATGAAAAAGTTCATAAAAATATCCCAATAAATAAACTCCACAAATAACGGTCGTACATACAAACACAGCGGTCGTACTACAAAAACAACAGTCGTAAACACCCAACAAACGTCATGACTACACAAAGACGGTGAATACGCATGAGAAGTGCCGTACGAACATTACTTTATGATGTTCAGTGTGCTACTCTGGTGTTTTAGATGCAAAGATACAATTCAACAGGAGAAAACTGAAAAGATTGACTATAGTGTTGATAATCCAGCCAGTCCACCCGTGAAACATCGATAGTGTAATTCTGTCAGCTTACTATTTGACTCGGACTTGGTATTCATAATTAAATATGTGTGCAGAAGTTTCTGATTGTGGCAAATATGTTTTGTTTTAGATACGAATCGTGGGCAATTGTATCCCATACAATTTATAGATTTATCAGAACTGATGATTAGGAACGTTGTACAATTAAGACTTCGCTCAATTATCATTATGACTAACTATTTGATAGATATGCTATATAAGATCAGCTAAGGACGCGGGGATAGTTATGCTGCCCAAATGAATTCAAACGACTCACAGCGAAACAGTGTGTTAAATTAATTAACGTAAAATTACTTCTTTATGCATAATTTAGAAGTATATATATTATTAATAAATAGAACAAATACATATATGATGAAGGCTTGTCAAATTGTTTGACAGGTTAGCAAAAGCAATAACAAATTCTGTTCACTGGCATAAATATTTCTTTTGCATATTTATATAAATAATATTAAATCTTTTGGAATATATAGTTCGGTTACCTGGACATATTTAGGTAAATTGTTCTATTTTTGTGAAATTCTAGTCATTCTTTTCATTACTTACCTGGACAGAGAGATGAGAAGACCTGGTCACTGAGAGCATTGAGCTCGTCAAAGGTCTGCACGTTAAAGCTGTTCTCTGATGTTGGTTTGTTGGCAATGCCGTCTAACTCTTTTGTATCCTTCAGACCGATACCTATAGCGTAGATGTGGATGTCTGCAACTCTCGCCTTGTCTGCTTCCGGGACGGTTCTCCGGGAATTGATGTTGGATACACCGTCTGTTAAGATGATACAGATGTTTGGAACATCATCACGATCTCTGTCGGCGGCGTTGAACATGTTCCTCATCGTCCTCAGTGCGTCAGCCGTGTTCGTACTTCCGTAAATGTAGGGGATCTCATCGATAGCCTGGTTCACTTCCACTCTGGTTGAATGTGAATTCAGATTGAACTGAATTTCCACCCCGGAACTATAGATCAAAGCACCCACACGTACGTTACCGGAATCAATGTCGGCGTTGCTCAGGAAATCCTTACAGAAAGCCAGCATTTTATCGTAGTTATCTTGTCCTACACTGGTGGAGGCGTCTATGATGATGATCAGATCGACCTTCGATAAGGCACAATCTGAAAATAACATCAATTTTTGTTGTTTATATTTGTATTTATCCAGTGCACTACACTGCATCAGTAATCTTAAACTAATAATTAAAAAACATGTACACAATAGAAAAACATTTAAAGGCAAGAAAACAGTATAACAGATTTATTGACCTTTTTATACTGTTTGTTTTTACATCAACTAACACCGTTAATAGAATCAAATGTTTAATCTATGTTTAATATATATTAATATCCCAGTTAACTGAACCTTATTTTATGCTATATACCTGAACATATATTACATCTGCAGTGTACTCACGGTGTATACTGTATGTATGAATATCTGAAATGCATTTCATCCCATCTTGAATCAAACTCACAGATAAAATTGATTTAGAATGAAATTAACTAGTTCAAGCAAGATTGATATTACGCATTACTAGTATGACTTAACATGCAACGAGGCTATAAGCTACAATGGTAGTGCTCATACCATACAATAAATACAAGGTCTTTTTGTCTTCAATTTGGATATGATTCCGATCAATGGTTTTAAATTCATATTTAATCAGTCATATTTCTTTTTTTAAATTCAATTTCAATAACAATGTCTAACATACCAACTGAAAAAACAACGAAGGTCGATGATTTTGATCATACTCATAAGTGTGCCACGTAGTCTCGTTGTCATAGCCGTGGTTCTCGCTTCGACAACATGGCATTAGTGGGACTAAACCCACGAGTTACATGGTAGGCGACGTCGACGAAACAGAAAGTGCTTTCCCTTTCGGGGCATATTCTCATATTATCTTTGTTATTTTGTTATCATTTCTAAGTTCGAATTAAGGCGTGACACTATGTTTTTGTCTAGTGATTATCGCTTAATCATGAAATTGTTCTTACCTGATGGCGGAGGTAATGTTATTGGAATTGGAGTAGTAGCTGTATAAAAAATAAAAAAATAATTAACACAGGTGATTGTTCTTCAAATGTAATTTCATAAGTTATTGTTTATGTTTTGTTTGTTTAACTACTGTATACTGCGACTTTTTACTAATATTACTAACACTAAAACATTAAAGCAGTCCAATTATTATGTGTAATGTGTTATTTTCGGCTTCCGACCCTACTCGGAATACAATATTTGTAACAGGCCTCGGGATCAGACAGGGAGCAGACAACCGATATCCTTGTAAATGGGTAAAATGATTAATATTACATCTATGTCTCCTTAGTTGAATACTTTATTTACCAGTCTACAATCACAGCACATAATAACAGAGAACGCCACACTAATCATGAACAACGAACTTACTATGTTTTTAAGAAATAAAGCTGAATGTGTCTGAAGTGATTAGTTACTATGATAGTATGTTTACTCATTCAGAAACAGAAGGACGTCTTGTACGTACGTGGTGGTGGATAGGGTCTGCCCCGGAATCCTGCAGGTGGCTGTTCTGGTACTACAAAGCCAGGAAATAATATCTTAATTGTGATAATTAAAATTATGTTTATATGACCCTATTGTTTATATGGAATGTTCACACACTGTAGCAAAATTATATATCGTAATGAATCACAAAATGCAAATTGGGAGGCATTGATGTGAACCAACATGAAATGTTTCTTTTAATAACACGTTTTTTTTATTAAGAAAATCAAATGTATAATATCTAAATACAAAGAATGCAATTCTTGATCAACATGCTATTGTCAAAAAAATGTACTTTTGTCGCCATTTTCACAATTTTATTAATTTATGCTTTTAAAGTATTTGCAACATGTCTATCCGGTACAGGTGTTACTACAGCAATCATGAAAAATTCCGTACCCTGACAGTTTTTATTTCAACAGTGACATTATTTGTCGACGATTTAAAATTCATATCTTTCTAAATGAGACTCATGCCTAGCTTTTTGAGCAATCAACAGATTTGAGAAACATCAAGGTTTATTTATTGCCAACCAAGCCAACTGATTAAGAACAACTTACTTACTTCAGGGTATATACAATGTTTCCGTAAGTAACAATGGTTCGGGTAATGAAATCAAGATATAACTAGATGTAACGAAATCAGACATAATGATTGATATATAGCATACTAAGATGTTTTTTTACTTACATTCTTCTAGCATAGCTAACTCGTCGTCAATATCCTCTGGCCGGTCAGACAGTAAGAACAGACGCTGGTATTCGTCTAGTGGGTGTGACGATACCTCGTCCAGTTCGCTGTGATCCCTGAGTCCCACTCCCACCGTGAACAGGTAGGTTCCGTCATCTTCGTTTCTCTCCGCTGCTCGGAACGCCTCATACCTGTCTGTGCTTTCGTCATTTCCGGTTATCAGGAGGATGAAGTTTCTAGCAAAGTCTCTGTCGCCATTGTTTGGTCTAAACATCCGAGTCCTAACATACTCTAGGGCTTCGGCTGTGTTTGTCTCACCTGACTGGTACTGGACATTGTCCATGGCAGCCACGACGCCATCTCTGGTCACGTAGTCGTCCAGTTGGTACTGAACGGCCTGGTCAGTACTGTACCTCAAGAGTCCAACACGGAACTTCTCGTTATCAATACTAAGTCGACCAGCGACCATTTTGGCATAATTCCGGATCCATTCGAATGTTTCAGGTGTAACCGAAGAATCAAGCACAATGACGAGATCGAAGGCTGTTGGTGGCGGTGTCGGAGCATCAGTTACTGTAACACCAGAAATTATTTTTTTCTGTTTGTTTAAATTTGATAAAATGTTAAATTAAATGTTACGACCATTTTATGTAGATAAAAATAAATTGCTTTATTCATTTAGTTCAAGAATAAATACGTGTCAAATCATCTCCGGCAAATTTAATCCATCTAATGTTATTTTTCATGAACCTATTCAATGATATGCAACAAATATGATGATTGAGATTCTTTATAAGAACAAAAGAAAAACTTGTTTGTATTTTAAGCTTATATTATTGATTCACAACAAAAAAGAAATGAAACGAACTCGACCGAATATGCAAGAATGACTCAAGATACTTGTATGCTTTCACATTTGCATATTGTTGCTTAATAAAGATTTATTATGTTTCGGCATCGTATTTGTTATTACATGAGTACTTAACAATAGTTGATCTGCATCACATACGTGATACAATGAAATGAAAAAAACACCCAAATCATATCCTTTTTATATCCATGTGCATTATTCTTCATCTTTTTATTTAATATGATGCAAGAACAAAAAATGCAATTCAGTGTTATTGAATCTAGAACATTTGGTTACACCCTCAATGTTTTTTTTAGCAGATTCAGACTATGTAGATTGATTAGATTCAAATTCGTGCCCTGTGCATGCAGGATTAAGGTTGACTAAACAGTTTATGAAAGCGTATCGAAGTATTTAATATCCAGTGGCTTTATAAATATTCAGAGGTTAATTATACACAATATATTTTTAAAAAGCTGCCTTGTTAAGATGGATGTACTTAGATTTCGTTTTGATAGTAATAAAAGAACGGAATATGTTGTTGCCCAACTTAAGGATCCAAGTCCCACTGTACACAAACACTAAATAAATCCACTGTGGTTTTTTCTATGCAAGCATATAGTGATCTCCCTTAATTGTTTTTTGGATATTACTGTTCTCGTTGCCTTTTCACCCCCTGAGCCCATTTGTCGATTTAATGTCTCTCTTATTTTGTTGTAATTATTATCTTCTTATTCAAAATTTGTAAAATATGTGCTTCCTCTTTAAAATGATTTATTGAAGTATTTTCATGCCGGTATGAATGTTTCCAATTCGTAGTTAGAAATTGTATCAGTGTTTCGAAAAGAATGATCAAAGCTATTCTGTAGGCAAAATTATTTCCAAATCATAGCAACAGTTTTCATCAGTGGCACCAGATTCCTTAAAAAGTTAAATTTTGATGCAAGATGAGTCAAAATATTACATTCTTGTTAATGTTTTGAAGCTTATTTTAATAAGATTGTTATCTTACGGTTCGACGTGGTATGTTCTAATGGTATTGCTTATTTTAAAGCTCTTTAATATTTATGTTTCAAACCGACAGTCTCTGACATTATACACCTTTTACTTTTTAATTATATATTTACCGGACGCATATTACCGTTATAGTCATTTTCTTATGTCAACCATTTAAGGATTACCAAGTTGTTGTTTTTAAATGAAAATCTGATTTATGAAACCGATATAATTGAAAATACATATTTTTGGTTCTTAACAATATTTACAATCTAGCCCCATTGATGAGAATTTCTCAGATGAGAAATATAGGTTTGACATACTTTTGTTGGTAAACTATTATGTTTAAATACTAGGACGCGAACTGAACATTATATATCTCTATACAAGTGCATTATTTAATATATAGAGTATCGTGTTGACGACGATAGTTCCATTGAAGACACACACCATGCAATAAACAATCAATAACATATATAAATGACATGATTTAGAAACGTATTTCCATTCCTTAAGTTATACATGATGTAATAAAAACATCTGTCAATGTACTAAAAGTGATTGTAGGTAGGGTTTAGTAGATGCAGCAGTCACAATGTGCATTACTGGTGTTTTACGTATACAGGCAAAAAACTTTAGACACACATAACTTATACTGCATATACCTATTGTGCATTACTGGTGTTTTACGTATACAAGCAATAAACTTTAGACAAACATAACTTGTACTGCGTATACCTAATGTGCATTACTGGTGTTTTACGTATACAGGCAATAAACTTAAGACAAACATAACTTGTACTGCGTATACCTTATGTGCATTACTGGTTCTTTTGGGTATACATGCAATGTACTGCGTATACCTAATGTGCATTACTGTTTTTTTTGGGTATACATGCAATAAACTTAAGACAAACATAACTTGTACTGCGTATACCTAATGTGCGTTACTGTTTTTTTACGTATACATGCAATAAACTTAAGACAAACATAACTTGTACTGCGTATACCTAATGTGCATTACTGGGGTTTTACGTATACATGCAATAAACTTAAGACAAACATAACTTCTACTGCGTATACCTAATGTGCATTACTGGTGTTTTACGTATACATGCAATACACTTAAGACAAACATAACTTATACTGCATATACCTATTGTGCATTACAGGTGTTTTACGTATACATGCAATAAACTTAAGACAAACATAACTTATACTGCATATACCTATTGTGCATTACTGGTGTTTTACGTATACATGCAATAAACTTCAGACAAACATAACTTGTACTGCGTATACTTAATGTGCATGTTTAGATGTGTTTACAACATAAACATAAAAACGCGAAATTCTACAAAATCAATATGCATCTACTACAAAATGTTACACAAACGTACAATACAGAAACCAGTAACTGTCTGTTTTGGTATTTTGTATATACAGCAATACAGACGTTCACATTCGACAGTCACAACAGCAATATGTTGATTTCGTTCAGATTTGATATAAGTACACAGACAAACGCATTTATATACGTCGGTATAATTACACAAACTACGGATAACAGGTTGTTTACACAAACCACCCCCACATTTACTATTTACAGACGTACAAAATACAATACATTATTGAAATAACAAATACGACACCAAATACACAAATTGATCGACACGTTACAGTATAGTCTACAAGACAACATGTGCTGGCGTATACAATAAGCACACAATACTCACAATACGCATAGTAATACCATAATAAAAATACATATAGAAAATTGTAAAAAAAAAATTAAAATAAAACACACGTATATGTTAAAAAAAATATATGTATAAGTCCATCGGCTCCTGGTAATTCGTATCGTCTCAATTCATGCTAATGTGGGTTAAGGAAGTGTCATCCACGTAAACCTGGCGAAAAGATGGGGAATTGATTTATCACGAGGTCATGCGTAACCGCGAGATGTTGTCCAGTAGGTTTACCTGTAGTAGTCGGTTCCGGTGTCGTGGTTGTAGTGGTTGTAGTGGTTGTAGTAGGAGGGGGCTCAGTGGTGCGCTTAACTGGTGATACACATACACAGACACACATTCGTTATAGACATGAAGTGACGACAATCAACAAAACACAAAGTTTTATATTAATCGTGAAGTGGAGTGAAACCATTTTGTGCTTTTAACGAATGTTTCTTAAACAACTTACATATACTATACAATTAACATTATGAAATACAATTAACAGACACACATATAACTTTGAATTCGAACATAAAGTGATAAGAAATGATGCGTCTTTTACGGTTTTACTTATAGAAAACAACATTCAATTATAAATACACGTGTAAAGTGACTTACATGTACAACACATACAATACAATATATATGTGTTTGTGCATAAACTTTAAACACAGTGAAATAATGTGCAGCTACACGTTGATGTTTACAAACGTTAAAGCATTAAATTGCGATAATAATGCATTTCAATATGTACGACAATAACAAATATATATTTACATAGTAATATATATATATATATATATACGTTATAAAAAATAGATCCAGCAGAAAGTTGCGATGTAAATAAGGTTAAGCCTTTAAAGACAATCTAGTGTTAAACCTATCTATTAAGATCTTCAAATAATAACAAAAGAAACCTTGATGTTGCTTATT
Organism: Mizuhopecten yessoensis; assembly: GCF_002113885.1. Taxonomy (NCBI): domain Eukaryota; kingdom Metazoa; phylum Mollusca; class Bivalvia; order Pectinida; family Pectinidae; genus Mizuhopecten; species Mizuhopecten yessoensis. The sequence goes on from NW_018408823.1 coordinate 247,150, forward strand.
AAGTTAATATTACATCACAGAAATTATGAAACACTCAAATCTTCATGTTTAATCTAGAAGCCCACAAACCGAATCCTCGCGATGGGAATTTGTCTTTTAGGAAATAGAGCATTTACAATATATCTATCTATATATGTATGTGTGTATCCCTGTTGCTTTACCAAGAAACAGGCCACAAAATGTCGCGAAAAAGGTAAAACAAGGAAGTTTTCGTTGCTTTTAAATACAAAAAATACGTTATATAGATGGTTGAAAAAAATATGGTTGAATCATTCAGGCGCCAGTAATAGATCGACACGATATGGCAGGTTGGCATGTACACCAATATTAAAACATAACACTTATAAATGGTAAAATACATATAGCAAGTCATACCTGGACATAAAGAAGAGAACACCTGGTCACTGAGCGCATTCAGCTCGTCAAAGGTTTGCACGTTAAAGCTGTTTTCAGATGCCGGTTCGTTGGCGATTCCGTCTAACTCTTTAGTATCCTTCAGACCGATACCTATAGCGTAGATGTGGATGTCTGCAAGTCTAGCCTTGTCTGCTTCCGGGACGGTTCTCCGGGAATTGATGTTGGATACACCGTCTGTTAAAATAATACAGATGTTTGGAACATCATCACGATCCCCGTCGGCGGCGTTGAACATGTTCCTCATAGTCCTCAGTGCGTCAGCCGTGTTTGTACTTCCGTAAATGTAAGGGATCTCATCGATAGCCTGGTTTATGTCATTTCTCGTGCTGAATGTATTGAGATTGAACTGAACTTCTACCCCGGAACTGTAGATCAAGGCACCCACACGTACGTTACCGGAATCAATGTCGGCGTTCCTGAGGAAATCCTTACAGAAAGCCAGCATTTTATCGTAGTTGTCTTGTCCTACACTGGTGGAGGCGTCTATGATGATGACTAAATCAACTTTGGATAAGGCACAATCTAAAAACAGAGTTTCGAAAACTGTTCTCGTGATTTCATTAATAGACAATGTGAAAACCCGAGGTATATTGTTTCGTCAAAATTAAGATAGTAGACATAGCGTCATGATGAAGACTTTTAGAAAAAAAGACATCAAGCTAACTTAGCAACATTGCAGTGGTAGCTGTGGTTAAGAAAAAGTCCTATTCTGCAAAAATGATACTGGAATAAGTTTCCATTTTGTGTGTTATTTATAAATCTAGCCTGAAGTTGTAATGTAACTCGACAGTGTCAAATCCTTACATAATAACATTATATTACAATTATGTTATTGGTTTCATAATTGGCTGTCAAATCATAGATATTTGAATTACGCTGCCGTTATACGAGGATATCTAAAAGAGCGTAATGGTTTTCAATTAATAAAAGTGTAACTTGTTGAACAATTCTCAGAATTCCTTGCAAGTTAGGAGAAATAAATATCATAGTTTGTCAACCAAAACACATAATATATTGATCAAGTGAGAAGATCATATAAACACTTATTATTAATTGATCTAAACATATATTATCTAGATTAATCGAAATACTTGTTACCCGGATAACAAGAAGTTTTAATAGGTCAATCTAAAAAGATTTGTTTATTTCTTCTTTTTCAGTTTTTAGCTTGATTATAATACGGCCGTTACATTAAAAACGACGTATCCAAAGATCAAGTCAATGAATTTATCATGAATCAAAGAGCTGATATGTGGCTTAATTCAAACATTTGTTATATGGATCAATCAAAATAGTTGTTATATGGATCAGTCCAAAAAATTGTTATATGGATCAATCCAAATAGTTGTAATATGGATCAGTTAAAGTATTTGTTATATGGATCAGTCCATTTTTTTATATGGATCAGTCCAAACATTTATTATATGGATCAATCCAAATAGTTGTAATATGGATCAGTCCAAACATTTGTTATATGGATCAGTCCAAACATGTGTTACATGGATCTGTCCAAACATTTTTTTAAATGGATCAATCCAAATAATTGTTATGTGGATCAATCCAAATAATTGTTATATGAATCAGTCCTAACAGTTGTTATATGGATCAGTCCAAACATTTGTTATTAAGATCAATCAAAAGAGTAATGCGAATGACAAACCAAACAGTTGTTATTTGAATCATGCAAGTTAAGACTTAAACAATTATACGCAAATATGTTAGTTCCTCTAAAACCATAGATACAACAATCTTACCTGAAGGTGGCGGTAGAGTTATTGGTATGGGAGTAGTAGCTGTAAATATAGACAAATGTGTTGAAACCATGTTACGTAATTTCCATCGAAATAAAAACAAAAATTTAATAAAAAATAATTGATTAAATGCATTAACATATACATACATATGAGAGAGAGAGAGAGAGAGTCCTTATCTTAATTTGATATTGTACATAATGCGAGATTTGTTACCATTTCTAGCGTCATTATTGTGAAGTCAACAACACTACAATTGTGACGTCATAATTATAACGCTGGAAACTGGTTATTGGCTGTTCTATTTATTACTCAAACTATAGGAAGAACTATATAAGTTAATCATCTTATTGAAATATATGTAATAAACAGCATTCTGTTTTGGGCCGACAATTCCTAACAGTGTTTTAGACGTACATTCACAACTCGCTTAACGTTTGTATTTGGTTTGCTTCCAAACATGTTGAAGAGTATAGGACTTTCAACAGAATGAAGCTTAACAATCCACTTACTTGGTGGCGGGAAGGGTCTACCTCGGAATCCCTCGGGTGGTTCCTCAGGTACTGTAAATTTTAAATATATACAAACATTATGTATGGATATTACTTATAAGACTTTGCGAGAATCTATCTTTGATATGTTGGTCCTATCAAGGGTGACGTAATGCGGGCTATTTAATCAGGACAACATCAAAAATGGTGTAAAGAAAGGTCCTGTCAGGACATTACTCCATACGATGTTTGTTTAGATTTCCTAATGAAAAGTACGACAAACAGCATGGTGTTATGTTTTATCATGATTAAAATAACAAGAATAACCCAATGATAATGTACTTGAAGGCCAGTATGATATTATAGTTTAATATTTACTCAGATTGATATCACGTGTATTGTGTTTATTAAAATCTGTATTCAACGTGTTGAAGGGTGTTCAGTAGTATCTATTGACTTACATGATTCTAGCATCGCTAACTCGTCATCGATGTCCTCTGGTCGGTCAGACAGTAAGAACAGACGCTGGTATTCATCCAGTGGGTGTGACGATATCTCGTCAAGTTCGCTGTGATCTTGGAGTCCCACTCCCACTGTGTATATGTAAGTTCCGTCATTTTCATTTTTCTCTGCTGCTCGGAACGCCCCATACCTGTCTGTGCTTTCGTCATTTCCGGTAATCAAGAGAATGAAGTTTCTAGCAAAGTCTCTGTCACCATTTTCTGGGCTGAACATCCTTCTTCTAACATAATCTAACGCGCCTACCGTATTGGTCTCGCCTGCCTGGTACTGGACATCGTCTATGGCAGCCACAACGCCATCCCTGGTCAAGTAATCGTCCAGTTGATACTGCACGGCCTGATCAGTACTGTATCTGAGAAGACCGACACGGAATTTCTCGTTGTCGATGCTGAGTTGGCCGGCAACCATCTTGGCGTAATCTCGGATCCATTCGAATGTCTCGGGGGTAACTGAAGAGTCCAACACGATGACCAAGTCGAAGGCACGTGGTGGCGGTGTTGGGGGGTCAGTCACTGGAACATTATGAAAATATAAATATGATGCCTTTTTTAATATAGCTGATTACAGTCATATGCATCGTTATATGGATTGAGGGATAACACTATGTTGGATATAGTCCGGATGAACAAGATTTTTTTTCTGTGATATTGTACTTGATACAACAGCAGATGACATATTAGCGGCATTAAACAAAACGATAAAATAGAAGTGCCTTCAATCAAGACGAAGCATAGTTGAACTTCTTAATTTTGATTTTCTGTTACAATTCTTACACCAGTAGAGTTACACAAGTTTGAAACAAAAATAGAACAAGCAATGCGTATTCTGGTTACATAAAATCTGCTGGACAACATGTGTGCTTTTTCAACCAAAACTGTCTTCTTTAAAATGTTGTGCATCACCTGTTTTTTAATATTAAGCATCGACATTCAGATATAATTTATTCATTAGTGTGACGAACATATTTCAATCGCGCAGACGAATAACAATATTTTATACAAATACACCTGTAATTCGCTTTATTTAATATCGTTCCTAAATAACGGGTCACCACGCATATGAACAGTAAATGTTAAGGCAATTTTCGTGTGTCAATTTAAAGAAAAAAGAACCAAAAATGTATTTAAACGCACATGCATTTGGGAACATTCTCTCAGAATAAAAATCATTTCAATACGATAAAGCATGGTTAAAAGTTAATATGTGTTTAGAGCAATTCGGATAGGGTTTGACCTATTCATCTTAATATCACAAGGTCTGGCGATGTCGTGTTTTAAATATTGACAACAGGAAGGACACAATGGCATCGTTGAAGCAGGTTATAGTGAACTCTACATAATCCTTTCAATTCGTTGACAGATTGTTGATAATTAATCATTTACATCAAAACAGTTTCGACTTTTTTAACAATAAAATGCGATTTCACAAGACAGGGATGTTAGAGATATCCGTGTTGAAGAATGGCGGCAGTGCTTGAAACTGGTTGAAACACTTCAAGAAGGTCGAATATAACAAACGTATGTAAAACGCATGCTGCTCACAACGGGTCCCTCGTCACATTATTTACCTGTGGTTGTTAGAACGTGTGTGATGGTGGTCGCACTAACAGTTGTTAAAGAAGCTGGTTTAGTGCTCAAAACCTGAGTTTTACTTTAATCATTTTTCAATATATATTTTATTGCGTTTGTACACAGACACTTTTCATATCTTGTTTAAATAATGTATGTTAATTTGTGTCTAAGAAAATATGTACAAAGAATGAACAAAATATTTACATGTAAACAAATAAACCAATGTAAAGTACAAAGGATTTATTAATAACCACTTCTATCATGTTTGATGATATGGGAAACATTGTTTGTTCTAATCATTCTTATTAATTGAATATTGAACTTAACAAATAACTTTGTTTAGGAGTTCATTTCTTTCCAAGATTATGCTAAATGAGCACACCTGCATGCTTTCCTTCCTGGCGTTTCTTGGAAGGAAAAAAGGCTGTATATGCTTATTATAAAAAAGGCATGCTTAACACAGCAAGGGTATTTATGACATTTACCTGTTGTCGTCGGAGCCGGCGTCATGCTAGTTGTAGTAATAATTGTAGGAGGAAGCGCAGTGCGCCTAACTGATGATTTACATACACAGACAATTAACTTGTAGACACACACAAAACGTACAGTACTGAAATAGTGTGACCTTAATTCGTTATCAAAGCACTTGGTCTGATATCTTCAGTGGTTCGACACATCTAATTTTATTTAGCAGTGATTGACACATCTATTGACACCTATTAAAAGCATCAGGAATCGAAATTGTTTTATTATCAGTGTTTGTAATGCATCAAATTCGCCCTATCGATGTTAGACACTTCTATTGCGAATAATCAATGTTCGACATATCCTTTTTTTGAATCATCAATATTCGACACATCCAGTTCGAATTACTGGATAATGATATGATTTTGTCAAATTTTGGTAGTGAAAAATTCTGATTACTTGAAATCGCGGTAACATGGATTACTCACCCGGATTTTCTTCAGACAATCAATACACTAAACAAATTCATCTCCCAGAAATATAACTGCTTGCCAGTACTACGATTGATGTGAATGATAAGATTGATGCATATATTAAGGGTTTCGCCGTGTTAATATGATAATAATAATAATAATAATAATAATGAACGTACCAGGAAATTCGGGAAAATGGGAAGTACTGGTTAAGTTTCAGAACTTTGAGGATCACTTTGATATGATGTCCTTTTACTGTTTTGACATTCCACGTCAGACGAAAACGATTTCTTAATTTTATCAGGAAAAAAAGTATGTAATAATTAGAAAAAAATTACTTTAAGGATCTATTTTTTTATTTATTTTTATTATAAATAGCTGATTTGGCTTTTATCGATGTATGAAATAATTATAAACGGAACCCGGCATTATAATTTTGTTTTGATATATGTTTCCATGTATAGCATTTATTCGCCAGCGTTCGGGATGACCTTGCCGCACAATATTTCTTCGCGAAAGTTACGAGATTTCCGGGAGCACAAGTCTCTATATCTATAGCATATCAAACTATGAAATAAAAATAAAAAGGGGGAATATATGCCAAGAGGAGAATAGGAATGTAAATATATCATAACACCAAGGTAAAATTGCATGCTTAAGTTGGAAAGGACATTCTCGATGTTTACCTGTTGTAGTTGTTGCCGGTGTCGTGGTTGTTGTAGTAGGAGGGGGCTCAGTGGTGCGCTTGACTGATGATTCACATACACAGACACAGACATTAAATACAATGTTTTACATGTTAACGTTTAACTTCTTAACGTACCACCATGTATAGGCTTCACAATACATTGCAACAATCGAAAAATGTACATTTCCACATTATGGTAGACCACCCACAGGAGTGCTTTTATACATAGAAACACGTGTATCGACACATAACAGCAGAATACATCAGCAGACAGGAAAGTACAGCACAATTATGTGATTTTATACAAAAGATATAGGTGCAAAGTGCATTTTAATTTAATAAGTAATACGGTCTAATAGCAAATAAAACACACAATTGCACATTAGATTGATTAAGTCTTTAACATACAAACACACTGTTAACCTACCTGGACATAGAGACGAGAAGACCTGGTCACTGAGAGCATTGAGCTCATCAAAGGTCTGCACGTTAAAGCTGTTTTCTGATGCTGGTTTGTTGGCGATGCCGTCTAACTCTTTGGTATCCTTCAGACCAATACCTATAGCGTAGATGTGGATGTCTGCAACTCTAGCCTTGTCGGCTTCCGGGACGGTTCTCCGGGAATTGATGTTAGATACACCGTCTGTTAAGATGATACAGATGTTTGGAACATCATCACGATCTCCGTCGGCGGCGTTGAACATGTTCCTCATCGTCCTCAGTGCGTCAGCCGTGTTCGTACTCCCGTAAATGTAAGGGATCTCATCGATAGCCTGGTTTATGTCATTTCTCGTGCTGAATGTATTGAGATTGAACTGAACTTCTACCCAGGAACTGTAGATCAAGGCACCCACACGTACGTTACCGGAATCAATGTCGGCGTTCCTGAGGAAACCCTTACAGAAAGCCAGCATTTTATCGTAGTTATCTTGTCCTACACTGGTAGAGGCGTCTATGATGATTATCAGATCAACCTTCGACAAGGCACAATCTGAAAATAACATCATTCGTTTTATTTATTTTTGTATTTATCCAGTGCGCTACATTGAATCAGGAATCTTAAACTAAGAATTAAAAAATATGTACACAATAGAAAAACATTCGAAGGCAAGAAAACAGAATAACAGATTTATTGACCTTTACAGTAAAGTATTGAGATAGATATTACACATTGCTTCATGCTGTTGGATTAAATGTTTGATATTTATGACTTTTTAAAGGTTTTGGTAAGCCCATGCCCTTAACTCTGTGATAACACTGTGATTCGTTCGGAATTCATTATATTATCGTGTTTAGTCTGCATTAAACCCAACAGCACACACAGGTTATACTCTGCTATGTTTTTTGTCGATAAAATAACAAACACTTAAATTGTCGAAAATGAGCATTTATTCTAAATGCCAGAAATCGAACATATGTATAAATCTTTGTGTTGATTTTTAGCTGATTTTTAAGGAGATTTTTCAAAATCTCAGCATGGAAAAATATTCTGCACAGGTCACGTGACTTTAGTACACCAAAACATCACGTGACTACTTCTAAAGGGATGGACTAGTTTCAAAAACGGAAAGTTATCCTCCATCCGGAACCCACAAAATATAACAAATAAAAATATCATATACTAACCAGATAATATAAATTACTTTATGCATTGCATAAATACAATTATATATATTTCCTTCTTTAGCGCATTTGTACCACTGATATATCCTTAATGAAGGTATGGTCTAAAACAGACATTCACATTGTTTTGCATTTTGCATCATAAACATGTTTATTACCAGGAGACTTTTTCTTCGTATTTCTGGTAATCACTTTGCACCCAAAGCTATATAGGTCCTGCTTACAAATACACAGTATCTACTGTGTTTTGGATACCTGTTTTACGTTTGAACAAGAGGACAATTGTGTATCAATTTATTACGATTAAGGAACATGACCTGCATGTGATATTTCAATTAACCAATTTCTATCGACTTACCTGACACAGGTGGTGGAAGTGTGATTGGAATCGGCGTTGTTGCTGGAATAGACAAATATACCAAATGTTACCTCAGCATACTCTGGTAGGCATAAGGGAACAGGGCCCACTTATATAAAACATCTCAACTCTTGAGATTTCCTCAAGTCTAAGATTTCCCATAGACAATACATTGATTTAATTTTGAGATGTTTTATACAAGTGGCCCCAGTCACTTACACAACTTGCATATCATGTTGATGAAATAATGTTCAACAAAGTTCGACTGTAACATTGTGTTCTTTAAGGAAAAAGCTGGTGATTGAACTGGACGGACAATGGGTGCCGTACTATGACAATTCATGACATCTGATCTTATATAACAGAAAGACTGTTCTAAACAGACTACTGAACTGAACTACATTTGACTAAGATACCACTTTAATGGGAGATATTTTGTCATTGATAAAAGATACTCGAAAGTCTCCGTTTACAGTACAGATAAAAACGCATGCTTACTTGGAGGAGGATAGGGACGTTCGCGGAAACCTGCTGGAGGCTCTTCCGGTACTGAAAGTAAAATCATGATAGCAATGATTAACGAACAGATGTCAGTTTTCTTGATCAGTAACGGTTATTCCTCATAAACGGAGTATTAGTAGTATGAATAAAAAACAACGGAGAATATCTAAATGTCAACAAAACAACAGTTAGAACTCAAAATCAATAACACAATGCAAAAGACTGAACAAGGGGAAGATTTACATTTAACCCCTTGAACAAACCCCTTGAACAAGTTCAAGGATAATAAGACTAGGTGTTCCAGGATTTATCGATGGTATCCGCCATACCAATATTAGTCGAATCCAAGTAATGATTGTCTGGTGCCTAATGACGACCATAAAATGTGCCCATGATCTTCATCAACCTGCATCTTTGGAAACCCATTGTTGTAAGTTAGTCCGTCAGCAGTCGAAATCAATCACAGAATTCATGATTTTTGGAGCAAACATTTGAGCACCAAACCAACTGCGACTTGTAAACACCGTAAGTAGGTGAAGCAGAGATGTTCTTATAAAGAAAGGGTTAAATCACGATTGGAAAGTTTAAACCTTCTAGCTTATCGAATAGATTTGTAGTGAACCGTCCTTGTTTGTCTTGCTGTAAGTAAAGATCAAAGAAGGAGGTCATTCTTGTTATTCAAAGACAGCACATAATCGATATATTTTTATTTGGAATTGGAGGACTTGGCCAGGTTTTTGTTACCAGTCCTAATAAGCTCATCAATGGATTCAGCGTCGTATGAAAACAAAAACGAATCGGCTAGCGGAGGGGCACAGATGTTCCGATGGGATTGCCTACAGTCTGCTGGAAAATCTTGCTACGGAGCTCAACAAATGTATTTTTAACCAGGAACTTATTAATTGTCACAAGGTCAACCTCAGTGTATATCATTTTGGCATTTGTTTAACGCAATAAGCTAAAAATTAATGTTAAACTATAAATTTATATCGCCTTGCACTATTTGTTTTTAAAAGGAAAGCTCGCAAAAAAAGAGAACGTATGCGTTCCTTTAGTGAGGTAGATGAATGGGAAGTGTAAAGGGGGGGGGATTACAATTTGTAATTGAAGAAAGTTTTTGAGAAGAATTTGAATGATTGACCTCATTGATTTGACCAACTCTGAAATAATATCCCATTTAGCAGCTTCCGTCTTGCCATTTAGTGCGTACTCGTCCATATAATCTATTAGTATCTTGAAGTTAACATTGTAATTGATAACAGGTGTATCTTGATACTTGGGAGCCTTCATGAAAACCTCCTGTAGCTTTGCATCACGGATATTATTAGATCGTCAGACTACATGTCAAGCCCGACCGTGGAGTAAAATATGACAGCACACCACTGAACCAAATTAAGCAAACATTACAGAGTTCATGACGTATATAACCTCTTTTAATACATTAAAAGATGTTTACTTAATATTTCCTAAATTGGAGTTGAATGCAAAATAAATCTCAGTCTGGTAGGACACGTTCAATGACACCCTCAGGGACAATTAATTGTATCAAATTATAAAGAAAAATGTCTTTAATTCACTTAGTGGCAGAAAAAACATTCGTACACATTATACTACTGAAAACCTCGTTTCAGTAGGAAAATATGTCAACATATGAGTCGAAAAAATTTCATATCGGGATGTTTGATAGTGATACTTACATGCTTCTAGCATTGCCAACTCGTCGTCAATATCCTCTGGTCGGTCAGACAGTAAGAACAGACGCTGGTATTCGTCCAATGGGTGTGACGATACTTCGTCAAGTTCGCTATGATCTCTGAGTCCGACTCCCACCGTGAACAGGTAGGTTCCGTCGTCTTCGTTTCTCTCCGCTGCTCGGAACGCCTCATACCTGTCTGTGCTTTCGTCATTTCCGGTGATCAGAAGGATGAAATTCCTCGCAAAGTCTCGGTCGCCATTGTTTGGTCTAAACATTCGGGTTCTCACATACTCCAAAGCGTCCGCAGTATTGGTCTCGCCTGTCTGGTACTGGACATCGTCCATGGCAGCCACGACGCCATCTCTGGTCAAGTAATCGTCCAGTTGGTACTGAACGGCCTGATCAGTACTATACCTTAGAAGACCGACACGGAATTTCTCGTTGTCGATGCTAAGTCGACCGGCAACCATCTTGGCGTAGTTCCGGATCCATTCGAATGTTTCGGGTGTAACGGAAGAATCCAGCACGATGACCAAATCGAAGGCTGTAGGTGGTGGCGTCGGCGCAGGTGTAGTAGTAGTAGTTGTGGTGGTGGTAGTTGGGGGATCAGTAACTAAAATACAAATCATTGTTTTTTTAATAATAAATCAAACAACAAGTTGGTATACAATGTATAATACAGTTAAGGATCAAAATAATATTGTGTATGTTTGCTATTCTATTTCTCAACTATACAGATGTGTGTGTGTGTTAATATTTAATATATATTAGGTACCAAAATATACATAGGTCCTTTTGAAATAAAACTATGCTTTATATTATTACACAATAATATCAAATGATCGAGTGATGTTGCTCCTTTATGGTTGTACAAAACAAGACTTATTTCCCAAAAAACAATTCTCTGTTTTATCATACCGAAAACGAAAGCACGGACATTTATACAATAGTTAACCGCAACCTCCAAAAAGTTTTTCAGAGATTTTGAAATAACGGAACTTGCCGAAGGAGGTAGACTGCGATGATATCTTAGTTTTCTGATTGACACTTTGCTGACAGAGGCATAACTCACTGGATACACGTTGGAATGTAGGTAATTAACAGAATCATTTAGCATAAAAGACACTATTGAATGGTCCAAAACATTAAGAACGTCTTTTAATAACGGTTAAATATGTATTCAAGTCCCACTTTTGCATTTCCCAGATTGAAATTTAGATGCGACTAATCTTTTTTTTTAAACATTTATGTTCGTTATTAAATGTGATCAGAGAAACGAAATTAAAAAGCAATGCATTTCAGAGGTGCTTGCGTACAGCATGACTTTGTGTCGGTACAACATAGTTCACATTCTTGATGAAGAAGACCTGAATTTCATTCTTACATAAGTCATGTTCCGTTTTATGTTCAGAAATGGTACACCAAAGTATTGATTTTAATTTTGCACGTAAACTTTATCTAGCGATAACGTATCCTCAGAAGGCTTATATGACGCCATGTTTTTGGATAAAATATGTTACATGATCAAAAATTGATAAAAATTCAAAACATTAATACAGCATTGTAAAGTATATATTCTCTCATATCATTTGCAACTCTAATATGTTTTCCCCCAACGAATCAGTACTTGATAAGCATTTGGTTTAGATATCGTGGTTACCTCTCGGCGGTTTGACAGTTGTGGTGGTTGGTTCCTCCTCTTGTTTGAAGCCTGTTTACATATACATACAAAGACAAACACAACACATGTATTCGTTACAATGAAAGTGCTAACAATGTACACAACAAGTTGACATTTGACAAGTGCTTGATACACAACAGTACTCATCAAACAGTGGTGCAATGACAAAATAGTGAACGTGGTAAGTGCTGAACACAATACAAATACAATACAACATTAACAACGTTAAATCATGTTGATGTTGAAACAGCAAATTTAGAACGTGTACAAATGGTAGAAAAGATAATAAGACTTATACAAAGGATACATATAAACATTAAAGTAACAGACGGAAACTATGTACAGTTGAAACGAATATAAAGATACACTGGAAAAAATGGGTACACCTTTAGATTATTGATATTTATATATTAATCCCTGAAGAAAACTTAAGGCAACACACTGGACCTCATAGATATATCTGGTCAGTGTTCGAGATTGTTTAGATGATAAGTTTAACATACCTGGACATAGAGACGAGAAGACCTGGTCACTAAGTGCATTGAGTTCGTCAAAGGTCTGCACGTTAAAGCTGTTTTCTGATGCTGGTTTGTTGGCAATGCCGTCTAACTCTATGGTATCCTTTAGACCGATACCTATAGCGTAGATGTGGATGTCTACAACTCTTGCCTTGTCGGCTTCCGGGACGGTTCTCCGGGAATTGATGTTGGATACACCGTCTGTTAAGATGATACAGATGTTTGGAACATCATCACGATCTCCGTCGGCGGCGTTGAACATGTTCCTCATCGTCCTCAGTGCGTCAGCCGTGTTTGTACTTCCGTAAATGTAGAGGATCTCATCGATAGCCTGGTTTATGTCAGCTCTAGTTGAATGTGTATTTAGATTGAACTGAACTTCTACCCCGGAACTGTAGATCAAGGCACCCACGCGCACGTTACCAGAATCAATGTCGGCGTTCCTGAGGAAATCGTTACAGAAAGCCAGCATTTTATCGTAGTTATCTTGTCCTACACTGGTGGAGGCGTCTATGATGATGATCAGATCGACTTTGGATAAGGCACAATCTAAATGAAAAAAACCCCAATAAATGCTTTTCAATAATTAAATTATGACTGTTAATGGTAACATATCGTGGCCAATATTAAGTCAAAGGCACTGATGTGACGAATGCTCAATTTAACTTTATTTATGTTTTTCAATGCAGTGTTGTTTCAAAAGGAAATTAAAACAAGTTTAAACTGGTCTTACTGAACAAGCTTTACTTACCGGACACGGGAGGAGGCAGGGTTATTGGTATTGGAGTCGTAGCTGTGAAAATAATATAATGTGAAAGTGTTATACAACACTTATTGAAGTTCTAGATTGACTACAGAAACGGTGAGCCAGCTCACAACTATATGTTCCCATGCTTGCGCTGACAATGTTACTTCAGCAGACTTAAAATTTTCAAGGATCGTTGCCAACTAACTGTTAAGGAGGAGTGGCGCTTACCCAGTTTCTGTAGCAGAGAGTTTTATGTGCCATCACTCCAGAAAAAATAGCTGAATAGCCAAATCTTTTATCCATGAATATCTATATACGCTGTATTTTCAGTGCGTAAAGTTAAAACAATCTCACACATGGTTGAGGAGAGTTGCGCATACAAGGATAATGGACAGACGGATATATTTATTCCTATATACCACCAACAAACGAACTTTGCAAGAGGCTTACACTTTTTTCTCATTACAACGGCAGACAAAAGAACTACAAACAATCAATTTACACTTAATTAAGCGACAAAAAGTACCTATTGAGCTGAATCTGACATTACATATCATATGAATTTCGACTTACCTGGCGGAGGATAAGGTCGTCCTCGGAAACCTTCAGGTGGCTCTTCGGGCACTTAAATATATAAAACGAAACAAAATACGAAATAAAACATGAACTTTTAAATATTTGAATAGATATTTCTGTAAGCAAAAATTAGGTAGATCTGATTGATAATTGTCTGGAACTACTTCATGTAGAAGGTCTGTTCAATTTCATTTTCATAAACAATATACTTGGTACATATTTATAGAATATTCAACTAGTCAGAAATCTCTTCATATCGAAGAATTTATATAATACTTACATGCTTCTAGCATAGCTAACTCGTCATCTATATCCTCTGGTCGATCAGACAGTAAGAACAGACGCTGGTATTCGTCCAGTGGGTGTGACGATATCTCGTCAAGTTCGCTGTGATCTCGGAGTCCTACTCCCACTGTGTATATGTAGTTTCCGTCATTTTCATTTTTCTCCGCTGCTCGGAACGCCCCATACCTGTCTGTGCTTTCGTCATTTCCGGTAATCAAGAGAATGAAGTTTCTAGCGAAGTCTCTGTCACCATTTTCTGGTGTGAACATCCTCCTTCTAACATAATCTAACGCGCCTACCGTATTGGTCTCGCCTGCCTTGTACTGGACGTCGTCTATTGCAGCCACAACGCCATCCCTGGTCAAGTAATCGTCCAGTTGATACTGAACGGCCTGATCAGTACTGTACCTCAAGAGTCCGACACGGAATTTCTCGTTATCAATACTTAGTCGACCAGCGACCATTTTGGCATAATTTCGGATCCATTCGAATGTCTCCGGGGTTACTGAGGAATCCAGCACGATGATAAGATCGAATGCCCTAGGTGGTGGAGTTGGGGCTTCTGTCACTAGAAATATTAGAAGTGTAATTACATTTCACGAAACAGTAATGTCAAGCAAGTTTTAGACACGCAGCGATTGCGTCATTGGGAACATAATGTTCACAGATATAAGAACAGGAAAATAAAACATTAACATCAAACATAGCTTCGCTAAAAACTGGTCAATGTCTTTAATTTTAAATAACAGTTGTATTATATTTATAGATGTAGCATTAATTTTACACCTTGATTTGAAAAATAAATAAATCAACCTTTTCAAATTATAGCTACCCAAATATCAATTTATACTATTGAAACGAAACAGTGGCTTCTAATCAGCTGGTATTATAACGTAAATAAGGGAAGCGTTGTTAACTTTATTGAATACCTATCCTAGAAAGCTAAACATTAAGAATTTAAGTCAACAAATATCACCATAAAGATATCCAAAAAAATCGAAAAATCGTTAAAGCTGTTGTATTTAAAGCTATTGACAACTGTGTATCCCTCTATTATAAAAAGATATGTTTTTGCGTCACGTTAAATAAAGATTTGCAAATAAGCAAATATCAGCTGTAACATATTTTATGAAAGTTCTGCCATTTATTTTTACAATGTCCAGTTAATGGACGAAATTGATCAAACTATTTACAGTTTTATATTTTTCTGAAACGATCAATGGGTATTTATCACTGGGCATCTCACTTATAACATGACACTTTCTCATGCATTTTTGGCAAAAACTTAAACTATTGTTAGAATTTTTATAACATTCAGTAGTTACTGTCTACATCGAAGGTATTAGTTGGGAAAGGGAGTGGATTGTAGTAGCAGGCCTAAAGAGAGGACATCACGAGTGTCATGACAAAGGTTCACGCATGGTGAAGTGTGAAGTGGGGGTGGGGGGTGG
>NW_018408823.1:263049-438536 GCF_002113885.1 Mizuhopecten yessoensis
GGGGGGTGACACTAGATATTCTATACGAAACATAAAGACATCAGGTGCTTTTAACCTAAATTTATACAATACTCTTACATTCGTAATACTCATAGCTTATTCAATTAATGTAGAAATACTACACATTGGATTTGAAACGTGATGTATCATTTTGTTCTCAGAGAACTTATAAAACCGTTTAACCTTTACCTTAAGTCTATATCAAAAACGAACAAAGGGCCATAACATTGTACATAAAAGGGAGAGATAACTGATTTTGTTATGCTTTTTTTTCAAGAGGTGCAATAGTAGATAACAGAGTTTCTTAGAGATGCTCCTGCCAATGTAATGCGTGAACTGAAGCATGAACGGATATGCAGGGTGCGAATATATATTACCCTCTTGATGTAGCGGTAATATATATAATTCCTCCACTATTCAGTACTATGTTAGGGTAAGGATTGGTTTTTAGGAAATTTCGGAATAACTCAACCAAAAACCAATCGTAAAACGTAAAGTTCATAATACATGTATCAGGATGGGAATTGAGCACGTATTTAGGAAACACATGGAAAGAATAACCGTGGTTCAAGTTAAATCTTCGTATATGGCTGGAATACAAAGCAAACACCAAACATAAGCAACTGTTGAATTCGATGTAATCATTTATACGCAGTGTTCATCTTGTTCACCCGAGTGTAAGTTTCACTACACTTATGTGTACATGGTAATCGTTCACGTACACAGCAATAGGCATTTCAATATACGGGTTTCAATGCATGCTTACACATATGGAATCGCAAACCTACTCAGCAACTATTATTAGGTTTGGAAATTGGTTCGATATGTAAATCTGCACGCACGGGAATCATGCATCATGCATTCCGAGCTAAGGTTCAGTCATATGTACAGGTATGGATTCTTAGTTAAGGTTTAGTCATTTGTACAGGTATGGATTCCTAGTTAAGGTTCAGTCATGTGTACAGGTATGCATTCCTAGTTAAGGTTCAGTCATGTGTACAGGTATAGTTTCCTAGTTAAGGATCAGTCATGTGTACAGGTATGGATTCCTAGTTAAGGGTCAGTCATGTGTACAGGTATGGATTCCTAGTTAAGGCTCAGTCATGTGTACAGGTATGGATTCTTAGTTAAGGTTCAGTCATTTGTACAGGTATGGATTCCTAGTTAAGGCTCAGTCATGTGTACAGGTATGGATTCTTAGTTAAGGTTTAGTCATTTGTACAGGTATGGATTTCTAGTTAAGGTTCAGTCATGTGTACAGGTATGGATTCTTAGTTAAGGGTTAGTCATTTGTACAGGTATGGATTCCTAGTTAATGTTCAGTCATGTGTACAGGTATGGATTCCTAGTTATGGTTTAGTCATGTGTACAGGTATGGATTCCTAGTTAAGGCTCAGTCATGTGTACAGGTATGGATTCTTAGTTAAGGTTTAGTCATTTGTACAGGTATGGATTCCAAGTTAAGGTTCAGTCATGTGTACAGGTATGGATTCCTGGTTAAGGTTTAGTCATTTGTACAGGTATGGATTCCAAGTTAAGGTTCAGTCATGTGTACAGGTATGGATTCTTAGTTAAGGTTTAGTCATTGTACAGGTATGGATTCCTAGTTAAGGTTCAGCCATGTGTACAGGTATGGATTCTTAGTCAAGGTTCAGTCATGTGTACAGGTATAGTTTCCTAGTTAAGGATCAGTCATGTGTACAGGTATGGATTCCTAGTTATGGTTTAGTCATTTGTACAGGAATGGATTCCTAGTTAAGGTTCAGTCATGTGTACGGGTATAGTTAAGGTTCAGTCATGTGTACAGGTATGGATTCCTGGTTAAGGTTTAGTCATTTGTACAGGTATGGATTCCAAGTTAAGGTTCAGTCATGTGTACAGGTATGGATTCTTAGTTAAGGGTTAGTCATTTGTACAGGTATGGATTCCTAGTTAAGGTTCAGCCATGTGTACAGGTATGGATTCTTAGTCAAGGTTCAGTCATGTGTACAGGTATAGTTTCCTAGTTAAGGATCAGTCATGTGTACAGGTATGGATTCCTAGTTATGGTTTAGTCATTTGTACAGGAATGGATTCCTAGTTAAGGTTCAGTCATGTGTACAGGTATGGATAATCTTGAAATGTACGGTGCTGATGATAAAAATATCAGTTCATTAAAATATAAAAGGATATAAGACAAACGAAATTCAAACATACTACAAATAAACGTATATAACAGAGACGATATACCATGTTAACAATAACAATGATCATACATACAAGTGAAGAGAAAAGTGGGATGTATACAGGGTGCAGTAGGCCTCAAAAACATGCTTCACGCGATCAGAGGCGTAGTCCAAATTACCTGTAGTAGTTGGTGCTGGCGTCGTCGTGGTTGTGGTGGTAGTTGTTGTTGTAGTAGTAGGGGGCTCAGTTGTGCGCTTAACTGGTGAGTTACGTACACAAACAGTTAACAGTGACAAACAGACGCTACCAAACATTTACATTGCAAGTGAGCGGTGACATACTACTGTAAACCATCTTATTTCCGCGATACATAAAGTTGTTCGCATTTACTTGTGAGGTATATCATTGACGAATTAATAAGTTCAAAAGAGTATCACTCTTGAAATATCATGTACTAAATCGCAGTTAAAACAAAATACAGGATCTGTCCGCAAAATAGAACAACCGCGAAAATAAGGCGATTTACAGTAACAAATTTTAGATAGTACTTCGTGTGAATGTCGTGATTTGAAACTCAGACAATTAAAGAAGGCACGTCACAGAACAGCAATATCCCATTTACGGATAGACAGTCTTTCTTCACTCAAAAGTGTCAAAATTCCACATCATTTTTCTTGAAAGACACCACAACTAACATAAACGTCAACGGCAAATAAAATAGACATACATTTTATAGTAACAAACATTATCAACATTTAACATTCAATGCAAATATGACCGGAATTCCACGCGAATAATATACAAAATATTATCATCACCTGTAAAGGCAAACATGATGCATACCATTACAATAAAACAAAGATGTCAGATATGACAAAGAGGCGGAATGAGATGTGTGGATGACTTACCTGGACAGAGAGACGAGAACACCTGGTCACTAAGAGCGTTGAGCTCGTCAAAGGTCTGCACGTTGAAGCTGTTCTCTGATGTCGGTTTGTTGGCAATACCGTCTAACTCTTTAGTATCCTTCAGACCGATACCTATAGCATAGATGTGGATGTCTGCAAGTCTAGCCTTGTCGGCTTCCGGGATNTATCTACATACCTGATACCGGAGGTGGCAGTGTGATTGGTATCGGTGTTGTAGCTGTGAGAAAAGGACACAAGAAGGATGAAATCTTCGGGGCCATATGCAATTAAGCCACATACCAAAATATCCTAATTCAAACTAGCAACACTATTATCATAATATTTAAAAAAAGGCAATGCAGTATATGTATATAAGCGATATTAGAGAATATATATCTATTGATGCAAAAACATGCTTTTTCAGTTTTATCTGACTGTTCTATTAAGCATGACGCTTTAGTTTTAAAAAAGTTCGTTTTCAAATCTCCTTTAAGAATACATCAAAGCTTTGTCTAGATTTAGAAGTCATTATTGACCTTGATAACAATATATAGCTAATTGGTTATTCACTTTAGTATAGTCTTAAAAATGAGAATAAAGGAAACTGTTTAAACGTGGATGAAATCTTAATATTATGCAGAACAATGTTTGCAATGATTTATGGGAGTTTTTAGTAGATATTTTGAATTTGATTAATTCTCTTTTGTTCAAAAACAAAACCTTTTCGCATTATTAATAAAAATATACCAGTAACTGCGGAAGAAGTGGAGGAATGACCGTTCGTTAGACGAGTTATCTGCCCTCAACATTAAAGAGATAGATTATCACTTACATGGGGGCGGATATGGCCTCTCGCGGAATCCATCTGGTGGACGTTCTGGCGCTGTATAAAAGAATGTGAATCAGCATTGAGAAGTCTAAAGGTATTAGCGAAATGATTATCATGAGCTAAGAGATAATTCAGCAAAGGAACATATACTTTGCTACACGTGCCAGATAAAAATAGAATTTGAATACGTTATACATAAACTGCCTGCAAAAGGCTACAGCAGCAAGTGGAGATAAGTGAATACGGTTTATCGTGAATATAATTGTACATGTAGGCTTTAAGAAAATTTAAATACATTATACATAATCTGAACGAACTTTTCTCAATATGTGCACGAGCTAAATATTATTGAATCTTACAAGCTTCTAGCATCTCCAACTCGTCGTCAATATCCTCTGGTCGGTCAGTCAGTAAGAACAGACGCTGGTATTCGTCCAGAGGGTGTGACGATACCTCGTCCAGTTCGCTGTGATCCCTGAGTCCGACTCCCACCGTGAACAGGTAGGTTCCGTCATCTTCGTTTCTCTCTGCTGCCCGAAACGCCTCATACCTGTCTGTGCTTTCGTCATTTCCGGTGATCAAAAGAATATAGTTCCTAGCAAAGTCTCTGTCTCCATTGTTGGGTCTAAACATCCGGGTCCTAACATACTCCAGGGCATCTGCAGTGTTAGTTTCGCCTGCCTGGTACCGGACATTGTCAATAGCAGCCACAACTCCGTCTCTGGTCAAGTAATCATCCAGTTGGTTTTGCACTGCTTGGTCAGTACTATACCTGAGGAGACCGACTCGGAATTTTTCGTTGTCTATGCTGAGTCGACCTGCAACCATCTTGGCGTAATTGCGGATCCATTCGAATGTCTCTGGTGTTACTGATGAATCCAGCACTATGACAAGATCGAAGGCTCTTGGTGGTGGTGTGGGAGCCGGTGTAGTGGTGGTTGTGGTAGGAGGATCAGTAACTAAAATTAGATTTGTTGATGTAAATAAAATAATAAAACCCAATAGATCCTGTTGTGACATACAGCCATACCTATAATATATATGTTCGTACCGCAGAACAACATATACCGTTTTCGGTTCTCGAAAAACTCGGCGATGTAATTTCGTTTTTGTAATTATTATTTCTTATATTTTGCAATTATAAGTTCAACTGAATTGTCTCGTGTTTAACTAACAACACTAGGACGATACCAAGTCATCGACTACGCCTTCATAATGTTAATGGTCTTGTTAATGGAAAGACACTCATATGATAAAAGTTATAGGGCTCTATTATTGTGAACAAAAAAGTTTAAAACATCTATCATAACACTAATATATATCAAATACGGATGTAACTGGTTGATTATGTACACATATCGCATTAGCTAATTTTCAAATAACTTAATTACAATTTCATGATAATCTATTACTTAGCGTGAAAACAAACATGCTGAGAAGTAGAATTTATTGTATGACAATTTCATTCAACATCAAGTAGTTACAATCAAACAGATGATATCGGTTCAAAATGATAACGCTATCTTTGCTGGTTTATTTGCACATTGCCTGACATAGATTATGTTCAATCAAGATTGTAGGTAACGTTTTTCTTATCTGATACAAATATAAATGAGAATAATCTTTTGATCAAAATATAATTTTTATTTAACTGAATGTTAGATTTGGGAATATAGTCTATACCACGAAATTGTGTTGTCTTAATTTATGAGATAATGGACACATGGGACAATAGCTGTTTTCTTTTCTTTTAAAAGTCAGGTCGCTAGGAAGAATATCTAGTACTTGAGATTGATATTGATTACGAACATGTTTTGCCACGATAACGAAAAGACAGACTTAATACAATTTTGTTCTCGTACATTACTATCCAAATGTGTTTTCACCTGTTATGCCTACCTTTGTTCCGGACGAATTAGATAGTATAATTAAATAGAGGTTGGAAAAAATAAATAATCAGTTCACTCACAAAGTGAAACACTGAAAACCTAAAGACTTTAACATCATATGAAAGGTATCAAACATTTTCATGCATGTGTTTTTTTTACCTCTCGGCACTGACGCTGTAGTTCTCGGGGTCTGTGCTTCACTTTTAAAACCTGCATTACGTACACATATACAAGTAGACAGAGACAGCATACAACAGTGTAACATAAACATAAAAGGTGTGCATAGACGTAACAGGTCATGTGACAGATTGACAGAACAGTACAGAGTTGGTGCTTATCTATATTGTATAAAGGGAGAAATGTACAGAATAGAAACAACACATACACAAATATAATGTGTATTTAACAATCTGAGCAAATTACAGTGCATTACGTTCAACACGACACATTGAATAACAGGTCAATAAACAAAACAGCAAATACAGAAATCGTTGTATATTGCATTTGGAAAACAAAAACATAATTTGATTTGGTAAAAAATGACGTCATCTTTAAGATATCATTGATGTGAAATACTTCTTAAAACACCTACCTGGACATAGAGAAGAGAACACTTGGTCACTGAGAGCATTGAGCTCGTCAAAGGTCTGCACGTTAAAGCTGTTTTCTGATGCTGGTTTGTTGGCGATGCCGTCTAACTCTTTGGTATCCTTCAGACCAATACCTATAGCGTAGATGTGGATGTCTGCAACTCTTGCCTTGTCGGCTTCCGGGACGGTTCTCCGGGAATTGATGTTGGATACACCGTCTGTTAAGATGATACAGATGTTTGGAACATCATCACGATCTCCGTCGGCGGCGTTGAACATGTTCCTCATCGTCCTCAGTGCGTCAGCCGTGTTCGTACTTCCGTAAATGTAGGGGATCTCATCGATAGCCTGGTTTATGTCAGCTCTAGTTGAATGTGTATTGAGATTGAACTGAACTTCTACCCCGGAACTATAGATCAAGGCACCGACGCGTACGTTACCGGAATCAATGTCGGCGTTCCCGAGGAAATCCTTACAGAAGGCCAGCATTTTATCGTAGTTATCTTGTCCTACACTGGTGGAGGCGTCTATGATGATGATTAGATCAACCTTTGACAGGGCACAATCTGCAATATATTGTTTCGTACTTCATTTCTGCAAGAACTAAAGCTATATATTGCAGTTAAAATTTGATATTATTTAACAGGTTTTTTTCAAGCATTCTGTTTTACACGATATTGTAAAATTAGATAACATGGTACTTTTACATCTGTTTGATTTTAAACTTTCAAACACATAACTGACGGGAATTAATAAAAGTTCCCTCAATTACCCAATAATGTGAAAAAACTAATAATTTGTCCACTTTGGTTTAAACAATACAAATATGACCTCAATCAAAAAGAAAACTGTTTAACTAGTTAAGCTTTTTCCAGCAATTAAAAGAATTTCATAAATCCTGTTTAAGAGTTCGAAAAGGTGGTAATTTGTTCCGAAATAACAGTAAAAAAATGATAATACAGAACACAAATTACAACACAAAACACCGATTTCATAGCTATATTTAAAAAACGGCCATAAATGTTAAACAAACTACATCCCCCAATTAGAAGACACTTCATAAATGAAATAAGAGAACAGGTTAGAAAAAAGATTTAAGTAAAATTTGACAGGTATATCAACACACCGTTCATACCGACAGGTATAATAACACACCGTTCATACCGACAGGTATTTTAACATACCGCTCATATCGACAGGTATATTTTCACACCGTTCATACCAATAGGTATATTAACACACCGTTCAATCCCTGTATATATGATTATTTCTGCTAGGTCATGGATCTATATATATATATATCTGGCTATTTACAGAGATTTGATACTGTTTAATCAAACACTGATTAATTTCGAAAACTTATTCAAAACTGATAAAATGAAGACACATTGTACACTACTATGAATTAAATTCAGTAGAAAAACAAAAAATATGTTCGATGTTCAACATTCGTGAGTCGAAGTACCGATGTTTCGAATTTTTCCTGATGGTCCCGTAAAGTTCGAAATATCGACGTTTGACTGTATGAATATTTTGGAATACACTAAAAATTATATGAAACTTGATTGGAAAAACACCTTTACTTATAGAAACCATTTCACATTTGGCATGACATGATTCCCCTAAACGAGTAATGCTTGTCTTACATTGAGGTTTTTCTTCACCAACATATGTTTGTATGAGACGAATTAAAACGCTGTTGGAGTTCGTCAGGGCATATCTACATACCTGATACCGGAGGTGGCAGTGTGATTGGTATCGGTGTTGTAGCTGTGAGAAAAGGACACAAGAAGGATGAAATCTTCGGGGCCATATGCAATTAAGCCACATACCAAAATATCCTAATTCAAACTAGCAACACTATTATCATAATATTTAAAAAAAGGCAATGCAGTATATGTATATAAGCGATATTAGAGAATATATATCTATTGATGCAAAAACATGCTTTTTCAGTTTTATCTGACTGTTCTATTAAGCATGACGCTTTAGTTTTAAAAAAGTTCGTTTTCAAATCTCCTTTAAGAATACATCAAAGCTTTGTCTAGATTTAGAAGTCATTATTGACCTTGATAACAATATATAGCTAATTGGTTATTCACTTTAGTATAGTCTTAAAAATGAGAATAAAGGAAACTGTTTAAACGTGGATGAAATCTTAATATTATGCAGAACAATGTTTGCAATGATTTATGGGAGTTTTTAGTAGATATTTTGAATTTGATTAATTCTCTTTTGTTCAAAAACAAAACCTTTTCGCATTATTAATAAAAATATACCAGTAACTGCGGAAGAAGTGGAGGAATGACCGTTCGTTAGACGAGTTATCTGCCCTCAACATTAAAGAGATAGATTATCACTTACATGGGGGCGGATATGGCCTCTCGCGGAATCCATCTGGTGGACGTTCTGGCGCTGTATAAAAGAATGTGAATCAGCATTGAGAAGTCTAAAGGTATTAGCGAAATGATTATCATGAGCTAAGAGATAATTCAGCAAAGGAACATATACTTTGCTACACGTGCCAGATAAAAATAGAATTTGAATACGTTATACATAAACTGCCTGCAAAAGGCTACAGCAGCAAGTGGAGATAAGTGAATACGGTTTATCGTGAATATAATTGTACATGTAGGCTTTAAGAAAATTTAAATACATTATACATAATCTGAACGAACTTTTCTCAATATGTGCACGAGCTAAATATTATTGAATCTTACAAGCTTCTAGCATCTCCAACTCGTCGTCAATATCCTCTGGTCGGTCAGTCAGTAAGAACAGACGCTGGTATTCGTCCAGAGGGTGTGACGATACCTCGTCCAGTTCGCTGTGATCCCTGAGTCCGACTCCCACCGTGAACAGGTAGGTTCCGTCATCTTCGTTTCTCTCTGNAGAGCGTTGAGCTCGTCAAAGGTCTGCACGTTAAAGCTGTTTTCTGATGCTGGTTTGTTGGCAATGCCGTCTAACTCTTTGGTATCCTTTAGACCGATACCTATAGCGTAGATGTGGATGTCTGCAAGTCTAGCCTTGTCGGCTTCCGGGACGGTTCTCCGGGAATTAATGTTGGATACACCGTCTGTTAAGATGATACAGATGTTTGGAACATCCTCACGATCCCCGTCGGCGGCGTTGAACATGTTCCTCATAGTCCTCAGTGCGTCAGCCGTGTTTGTACTTCCGTAAATGTAAGGGATCTCATCGATAGCCTGGTTTATGTCATTTCTCGTGCTGAATGTATTGAGATTGAACTGAACTTCTACCCCGGAACTGTAGATCAAAGCACCCACACGTACGTTACCGGAATCAATGTCGGCGTTCCTGAGGAAATCCTTACAGAAAGCCAGCATTTTATCGTAGTTATCTTGTCCTACACTGGTGGAGGCGTCTATGATGATGATCAGATCGACTTTGGACAGGGCACAATCTATGGACAAAAATAGTACGTTGTGCATCATACCGCGAACATTGCATTTCTCAACCAAGCACTTATTCATAACCTTTATATACTTTACAGGACTGATATGCTTGGAATAACAGCACAACACACATTCTTGTTAAAACATGTGTAAAATAATAGTTACATGGCGAAGAAAAGCTCATGAAAGTCACATAGTCTCTTTCAAGAGAGAATATTACATTTTTTCCAGTTTGAATGGTCATAACACTCGCTGTCATGTATATTATTATTTACTTGATTTGGTTGATAAAACCTCACATGCATTAAAACTCATTTGTGAGTCCCACGAAGAAAAGAGTGACCCATTTGTATCCTTATGTTTTAATCGCTTTAAGAAGAATTTTATAACGGCTCTTTTGAACCTGTTATTATGTTTTGATATTAGAGTACTTTCTTTGCCTATTCTTTAGCACTTAGTTTTAACTTTAGTGGCTACCATTTATACCCAACATTTCCTTCGTTTCCATATTCTAATGAAAGTAACTGGTGATGATAAACTAATGGAAATTAAAACATAAAAGAGTCATGAAATAGACGATTTATTTGATACCCTACCATAAATAGTATTTATAGGAATATTTTCAAACAAGAGGCAAGAAATAGAAGAAGTACTTGATAATGTACAAGAGAACGGATTTAGAAGAAAAATTGAAAACTTACTTGAGACAAGTGCTGAAAAGCAATAAGGATATTTACCAGAGGCAAGATATGGAAAATGTATTGGATAACGTACCAGAAACAGGAGGTGGAAGAGTGATAGGAATGGGTGTTGTACCTGTAAGAAAAGAGGTTACAATTCAATCAAAACGATAGAAGAGCGATCACAAGTACAATAACAATCTACGGTTAGCTTAATGGGCCAGATGAGTGAGAAAGATATGTTTAACGATAACATTCGTCTTCATAACTCTGTCGTTTCTGTATTAAACATTGAATTGGAATTAAGATGACGTCATTGTGATGCTTTTTGATGGTGATTATGTGAACATCTCTGAATAAAAACAGGATTTGACGCTGTATACTTACTCGGAGGTGGATATGGCCTACCCCTGAATCCAGCCGGCGGATCCTCTGGTACTAAACATATATATAACAGAAGTCATAAGAATAATCGGAACGGGGTAATAATGAATTAATTAATTTATCTGAATACATAACTTATAATGCAAATTTATAGATAGCATTATAGATCATTTAACACTTGCAAAACTTATTTACTTAAATCGATAAGAGATGATTTTTTGTCTGTATTTATCAACAAGTAAATAACTTACATGCTTCTAGCATAGCTAACTCGTCGTCAATATCCTCTGGTCGGTCAGTCAGTAAGAACAGACGCTGGTATTCGTCCAGAGGATGTGACGATACCTCGTCCAGTTCGCTGTGGTCCCCGAGTCCCACTCCCACCGTGAACAGGTAGGTTCCGTCGTCTTCGTTTCTCTCCGCTGCTCGGAACGCCCCATACCTGTCGGTGCTTTCGTCATTTCCGGTAATTAGGAGAATAAAGTTTCTCGCAAAGTCTCTGTCGCCATTGTTGGGTCTAAACATCCGGGTCCTAACATAATCAAGGGCTTCGGCTGTATTTGTATCACCCCCTTGGTATTGTACATTGTTCATGGCAGCTAATAGTTCCTGTCGTGTGGAGAAATCGTTTAGTTGGAATTGTACTGATTGACCGGAACTATACCGCAGAAGGCCGACACGGAACTTCTCGTTGTCAATACTGAGTCGACTAGCGACCATTCTGGCGTATTGTTGAATCCATCGCCATTGTTGTTGTGTAACAGACGAATCCAGCACGATGACTAAATCAAAGGCTCGTGGTGGAGGTGTGGGAGCGTCGGTAACTGATGGGAAACAAATGTATCTTTTATAAATTCTGGACAAGGATACATTAAAATATCCTACAAGAATATTTTAACATATAAACTGTCAGTACGAGGTAACTCTGTAATGAGAAATATGACGTTGATGTAATGATTAATAGAATTTCCCCCTACGTTGAGGGTGTGACAGAGAAATCTCCTACCCGAGGGGTGATATTTTTTGGTTGTATAACCTGAGACTCTGCCGAGAGGTAGACAACCAAATAATTCACCCCGAGGGTTGGAGATTTCTCGGTTACACCCTCACGGTAGGGGATGATTATTTTTCTCCCATCATATTACTTCAGTCACAGCTCCACCGACAGTAGTATGCCATGTTTGTAAATAAAAACACATGTGGGGAATGCCTATCGTCATTCATTTTTGATGACGTCACAATTACCGATGACGCATTTTAATGATGTCACAATTGAACACGTGCTAACCGGCACGAGGCTATCTCCCTCTAGGGGGTGACAGGCTGACCTTTCCCGGCTATAACGGGAGACACACCTGTGAAGGGTGGGAGAAATCATATTCTTAAACACCTACCGGGTTGACATCGCCTTGCTTTTGAAGGTAGTAATGGCGATTTTGAACGAGAAAGTGTCAAAGTTAGATTACTATTATAAAGGAGGCCTTTTCTGTTTATTAAGGTTATGCTATGATGCTGTGAATATCAATCCATGGGGGTTATAAATTATAAACTTGAATGTCGCACACAAGAGGCATATGGAGCCTTTATCGCTCTACTCTATATGCCGCTCTCTGACTGAAGGAAACATTGGTTAAATATGTCTGTTAATGTACCACATGTAAGACTAGAGTGTCAGTAAACGAATTTTGATACGTTTAACGAAGCAAAATGGTTAAATCTGTTCTGAACTGGTATTCAATCAAAGAAAAAAATGACGAATGCGACGGACACTGTGGTACCGATATCTAGCGTTGCCCTTCGTCTTTGTCGACATTATACAACATTACTGTACATTTACTTATCCGCGAGATCATATACTCATATATTGTAGCTGGAAATTATGACAAAAGCGAAAATTGAATTGTTACTGATATGTGTTTTTGTAAATAGTAATAATCTATTGGTAAACATAATATATTAGTTTTCATTATTTCGGTTATTCGCGAATTTTAAACCTCTCATACAGTTTCAGATGAAACTTTTATATACCTTCGAAATTCTGTCGTTTCTGTATTGAGCATTGAATTCGAATTGATATGACGTCATTGTGATGCTTTCTAATGGTGATTATGTGAACATCTCTGAATCAAAATAGGATTTGAAGCTGTATACTTACTCGGAGGTGGATATGGTCTACCCCTGAATCCAGCCGGTGGATCCTCTGGTACTAAACATATATATAAAAGAAGTCATAAGAATAATAGGAACGAGGTAATATTGAATTAAGTATAATAAATGTATCTGAATACATTACTTATAATGCAAATTTCTAGATAACATTATAGATCATTTAATACTTGCAAAACTTATTTACTTAAATCGATAAGAGATGATTTTTTTGTCTGTATTTATCAACAAGTAATTAACTTACATGCTTCTAGCATGGCTAACTCGTCATCAATATCCTCTGGTCGGTCAGACAGTAAGAACAGACGCTGGTATTCGTCTAGTGGGTGTGAAGATATCTCGTCAAGTTCGCTGTGATCCTGGAGTCCCACTCCCACTGTGTATATGTAAGTGCCATCATTTTCATTTTTCTCTGCTGCTCGGAACGCTCCATACCTGTCTGTGCTTTCGTCATTTCCGGTAATCAAGAGAATGAAGTTTCTAGCAAAGTCTCTGTCACCATTTTCAGGTCTGAACATCCTTCTTCTAACATAATCTAACGCGCCTACCGTATTTGTCTCGCCTGACTGGTACTGGACATCGTCAATGGCAGCCACAACGCCATCTCTGGTCAAGTGGTCGTCGAGATTGAACTGAAGAGCCTGACCAGAGCTATATCTTAGAAGACCCACGCGGAACTTTTCGTTGTCAATGCTGAGTCGTCCAGCAACCATCTTAGCGTAATTCCGGATCCATTGCCATTGGTTTTGATTGACAGAAGAGTCAAGGACAATGACTATGTCGAAAGCACGTGGCGGAGGCGTTGGAGCATCGGTTACTGAAATATCGATATTCATCAAACAACTATAATTATGTGTACACGATCAATTAATGTCATATATACACACACACATATATATACTAACACGTTACAGCAAGAAATACAATATACTTTGTGCAATCACGTAATAACTTAACAACTCCATTCATAATATTATAGCAGCCAAATTATATAAAAATAACCGTTTTGACATACACGATATTATCCATCTCTCAAATTTCATCAAGTTAACAATATGCATGCAATTTATCATTTCAATCAAAAACACCAACACAATAATTTATCGTTGTTTTAATTTTTAATTTTTAAGAAATTGGTAGCTAAAAAAAAATAAAAATCCGGTGACTATATGATGGGAGCAAGGCAGAGAGAAGCGATTTTGCTGTTTCTAATGTTAAAAACATTGATTATAGAATGAAGCACCATGTCATCATATTTTATAATTCTAGTCATTAAAACCATTTATAAAAGAACCACACATATACAACCCTTTCAATTTTGTATTTGTTTTTTAATGTAAAGCTACTATGGTTATTTGAAAACATAAAGAGCATTGATTTATTTTAGTGTTAAGCACTTTCGACATTATGATCGTGATTTAATGCCAAATTATCTCATATAATCTACATGTAATGTTGTTAAGTTTATTTCTGTGTTTTTTTCTCGTTGTTAAATGTGAAGTTTTAATATTATTATTTTAAGATGTCCTCTTCGCCTCCCATATGTAAAGATGCCAAAATACCAATTTAACTTCTCTCAAAATGAAATATTATGAAAAAGTCTAAAGCAGGTTACGTTCTAAATATCAGAAAATCCATAATAATCGGTTACCCAATATCTGGCGGATACCAACAGGTAGGTATGGTATGCAGTTAAACAATAGATTTGCTATTATTGATAAAAAAAATTCCAAACTGACCTTTCCACAACACGCTTCATACGATTATCAACGCAGTCAGGATTGAGGAAGCATGCATGCATATACAACGTAATTATCGATAGTTCAGATAGATTGCAAACAAGCCGAAAATTCCGTGTTTGGCCTGTTAGTTTTTTTCTGTCAGACAATATTTTTTGGCGAATTTTATCTTTATTATAAACGTTATAATTTTTTTTTATGAATGGTTTATTGATGCTTTACAATGCCATATATAGTTAACCATATACACACTTTATTTAATTTACAATAATTACGAAACAAGTTATTTCAACTTATATTAATCACTCTTGTTGGCTCGGATGTTAGCGCGTGGGGGTCTTAGTATAGGAGAAAACCGGAGTACCTGGGGAAAACCCACGTTGTCGGGCAGGTGACCCCGTACCTTTCACGTCCGATCGGGGAATCGAGCCCCGGCCGCCTATGTGAAAAGGCAAGTGCGCTATCCACTGCAACACCCGACCACCTAAGTTAACTTTGTTTTGGAATAGTATGAGGATCCATATTATTGGCAACACATGCAAGGTTAGGGAGTTAGTTATAACATGCCCCGGATTCCAAAGGTCTCTCTTGTTGTTTACCTGTGGTTGTCGGCTTTGGAGTGGTGGTTGTTGTTGTCGTGGTTGTAGTGGGAGGGGGCTCTGTTTCGACTACACCTGACATGTTCGTACATTGTACATGTATAAAACAGTTACATACACAAAGACATAAGACATATTACAGTGAAGACAATGTATGTGTACAGTGAACAGTCTTAGTCTACTCGGAACCATGATATTTTCGCCCGTCAAATGTTCGCCATTTGCGTTTTTCATACAAGTTTATTAATCGTTAAAAACATTTTTGCAATTTCTTTTTAAATCATTTGTCATCGTCTCGTCCAAAGGCAAAAGGGCGAAAATAAAAGGTAAATAGTTCAACATTAAAAAGTGCGTGAAACAGCACAAATATGACAGTACACGTGCAATTTAGAATTAAAGAAAAAGCAGAAAATCGAACTTGGATATATCAATTTATATGAAGCTATTAAGATATTCTTGGTGTTCGTGATTTCTAGAAAAATAAACAGAAATATATTTCCATCAGACAGATATCTGATATCCTCCGAGATAAGAAAACTATATTGAACTAAAAGACGATAATACCACGACTAAATCGGAATAAGAATAGTTTAAAATTGAGCAATATTTTAATAAAAATAGTTTTACATTGAGCTTCTTGAACAAAGTACAAGAATAATGATTTGTCAACATTTTCAGCTTTTTCGTCGTTAAGTCAAACTGATCAAATCCAATTACTCTTACATCCTCATAGTGAGAACCCAAGAATTGACAACTTAACAATAAAACAAAGAAATTAACAAGATGAAAAAAAAGCAAATGTCAAAATATCTATTACGGAAAAAAGTGGAGCTAATATAAAAACGTGAATAAAATTGAAGACTTTGAATATTAATTGATTTTTAATAAAGTAACAGAAATAAAAAAATAACAAAAATGAAGGCTTGATTTAAATAAGAAATCTAACTAGCAGATAAAATATAAAAGTTAATAACTATATATAATTTATGATGTGATGTCGTTAAATCAAAAACGGAATCGTAAAATTTAAAGAGTTTCAACAAATGCAATTACGGAATACTTTTGCGAGAGGTGAAACATTACGAAATTGATATCAAAAGTGTAATTGACAAAAGCAAGTTACAACAGAACTTCAAAGTTATACTTAGGAAAAGCGTTATAGAAGATATTACGTATTGTTCAGAAAGTACATAGACAGATTGTATTAGAAACATTTAAACATAAACATTATAAATGAACATGTGCAAAATAAACAAATAACATTTAAACATGAACATAGACAAATATATGAAACAACTATATATACGTTTAGAAAAAATAATAACATTTACCTGGACAAAGTGACGAGAAGACTTGGTCACTTAGAGCGTTGAGCTCGTCAAAGGTCTGCACGTTAAAGCTGTTTTCTGATGCTGGTTTGTTGGCAATGCCGTCTAACTCTTTGGTATCCTTTAGACCGATACCTATAGCGTAGATGTGGATGTCTGCAAGTCTAGCCTTGTCGGCTTCCGGGACGGTTCTCCGGGAATTAATGTTGGATACACCGTCTGTTAAGATGATACAGATGTTTGGAACATCCTCACGATCCCCGTCGGCGGCGTTGAACATGTTCCTCATAGTCCTCAGTGCGTCAGCCGTGTTTGTACTTCCGTAAATGTAAGGGATCTCATCGATAGCCTGGTTTATGTCATTTCTCGTGCTGAATGTATTGAGATTGAACTGAACTTCTACCCCGGAACTGTAGATCAAAGCACCCACACGTACGTTACCGGAATCAATGTCGGCGTTCCTGAGGAAATCCTTACAGAAAGCCAGCATTTTATCGTAGTTATCTTGTCCTACACTGGTGGAGGCGTCTATGATGATGATCAGATCGACTTTGGACAGGGCACAATCTATGGACAAAAATAGTACGTTGTGCATCATACCGCGAACATTGCATTTCTCAACCAAGCACTTATTCATAACCTTTATATACTTTACAGGACTGATATGCTTGGAATAACAGCACAACACACATTCTTGTTAAAACATGTGTAAAATAATAGTTACATGGCGAAGAAAAGCTCATGAAAGTCACATAGTCTCTTTCAAGAGAGAATATTACATTTTTTCCAGTTTGAATGGTCATAACACTCGCTGTCATGTATATTATTATTTACTTGATTTGGTTGATAAAACCTCACATGCATTAAAACTCATTTGTGAGTCCCACGAAGAAAAGAGTGACCCATTTGTATCCTTATGTTTTAATCGCTTTAAGAAGAATTTTATAACGGCTCTTTTGAACCTGTTATTATGTTTTGATATTAGAGTACTTTCTTTGCCTATTCTTTAGCACTTAGTTTTAACTTTAGTGGCTACCATTTATACCCAACATTTCCTTCGTTTCCATATTCTAATGAAAGTAACTGGTGATGATAAACTAATGGAAATTAAAACATAAAAGAGTCATGAAATAGACGATTTATTTGATACCCTACCATAAATAGTATTTATAGGAATATTTTCAAACAAGAGGCAAGAAATAGAAGAAGTACTTGATAATGTACAAGAGAACGGATTTAGAAGAAAAATTGAAAACTTACTTGAGACAAGTGCTGAAAAGCAATAAGGATATTTACCAGAGGCAAGATATGGAAAATGTATTGGATAACGTACCAGAAACAGGAGGTGGAAGAGTGATAGGAATGGGTGTTGTACCTGTAAGAAAAGAGGTTACAATTCAATCAAAACGATAGAAGAGCGATCACAAGTACAATAACAATCTACGGTTAGCTTAATGGGCCAGATGAGTGAGAAAGATATGTTTAACGATAACATTCGTCTTCATAACTCTGTCGTTTCTGTATTAAACATTGAATTGGAATTAAGATGACGTCATTGTGATGCTTTTTGATGGTGATTATGTGAACATCTCTGAATAAAAACAGGATTTGACGCTGTATACTTACTCGGAGGTGGATATGGCCTACCCCTGAATCCAGCCGGCGGATCCTCTGGTACTAAACATATATATAACAGAAGTCATAAGAATAATCGGAACGGGGTAATAATGAATTAATTAATTTATCTGAATACATAACTTATAATGCAAATTTATAGATAGCATTATAGATCATTTAACACTTGCAAAACTTATTTACTTAAATCGATAAGAGATGATTTTTTGTCTGTATTTATCAACAAGTAAATAACTTACATGCTTCTAGCATAGCTAACTCGTCGTCAATATCCTCTGGTCGGTCAGTCAGTAAGAACAGACGCTGGTATTCGTCCAGAGGATGTGACGATACCTCGTCCAGTTCGCTGTGGTCCCCGAGTCCCACTCCCACCGTGAACAGGTAGGTTCCGTCGTCTTCGTTTCTCTCCGCTGCTCGGAACGCCCCATACCTGTCGGTGCTTTCGTCATTTCCGGTAATTAGGAGAATAAAGTTTCTCGCAAAGTCTCTGTCGCCATTGTTGGGTCTAAACATCCGGGTCCTAACATAATCAAGGGCTTCGGCTGTATTTGTATCACCCCCTTGGTATTGTACATTGTTCATGGCAGCTAATAGTTCCTGTCGTGTGGAGAAATCGTTTAGTTGGAATTGTACTGATTGACCGGAACTATACCGCAGAAGGCCGACACGGAACTTCTCGTTGTCAATACTGAGTCGACCAGCGACCATTCTGGCGTATTGTTGAATCCATTGCCATTGTTGTTGTGTAACAGACGAATCCAGTACGATGACTAAATCAAAGGCTCGTGGAGGAGGTGTGGGAGCGTCGGTAACTGATGGGAAACAAATGTATCGTTTATAAATCCTGGACAAGGATACATTAAAATATCCTACAAGAATATTTTAACATATAAACTGTCAGTACGAGGTAACTCTGTAATGAGAAATATGACGTTGATGTAATGATTAATAGAATTTCCCCCTACGTTGAGGGTGTGACAGAGAAATCTCCTACCCGAGGGGTGATATTTTTTGGTTGTATAACCTGAGACTCTGCCGAGAGGTAGACAACCAAATAATTCACCCCGAGGGTTGGAGATTTCTCGGTTACACCCTCACGGTAGGGGATGATTATTTTTCTCCCATCATATTACTTCAGTCACAGCTCCACCGACAGTAGTATGCCATGTTTGTAAATAAAAACACATGTGGGGAATGCCTATCGTCATTCATTTTTGATGACGTCACAATTACCGATGACGCATTTTAATGATGTCACAATTGAACACGTGCTAACCGGCACGAGGCTATCTCCCTCTAGGGGGTGACAGGCTGACCTTTCCCGGCTATAACGGGAGACACACCTGTGAAGGGTGGGAGAAATCATATTCTTAAACACCTACCGGGTTGACATCGCCTTGCTTTTGAAGGTAGTAATGGCGATTTTGAACGAGAAAGTGTCAAAGTTAGATTACTATTATAAAGGAGGCCTTTTCTGTTTATTAAGGTTATGCTATGATGCTGTGAATATCAATCCATGGGGGTTATAAATTATAAACTTGAATGTCGCACACAAGAGGCATATGGAGCCTTTATCGCTCTACTCTATATGCCGCTCTCTGACTGAAGGAAACATTGGTTAAATATGTCTGTTAATGTACCACATGTAAGACTAGAGTGTCAGTAAACGAATTTTGATACGTTTAACGAAGCAAAATGGTTAAATCTGTTCTGAACTGGTATTCAATCAAAGAAAAAAATGACGAATGCGACGGACACTGTGGTACCGATATCTAGCGTTGCCCTTCGTCTTTGTCGACATTATACAACATTACTGTACATTTACTTATCCGCGAGATCATATACTCATATATTGTAGCTGGAAATTATGACAAAAGCGAAAATTGAATTGTTACTGATATGTGTTTTTGTAAATAGTAATAATCTATTGGTAAACATAATATATTAGTTTTCATTATTTCGGTTATTCGCGAATTTTAAACCTCTCATACAGTTTCAGATGAAACTTTTATATACCTTCGAAATTCTGTCGTTTCTGTATTGAGCATTGAATTCGAATTGATATGACGTCATTGTGATGCTTTCTAATGGTGATTATGTGAACATCTCTGAATCAAAATAGGATTTGAAGCTGTATACTTACTCGGAGGTGGATATGGTCTACCCCTGAATCCAGCCGGTGGATCCTCTGGTACTAAACATATATATAAAAGAAGTCATAAGAATAATAGGAACGAGGTAATATTGAATTAAGTATAATAAATGTATCTGAATACATTACTTATAATGCAAATTTCTAGATAACATTATAGATCATTTAATACTTGCAAAACTTATTTACTTAAATCGATAAGAGATGATTTTTTTGTCTGTATTTATCAACAAGTAATTAACTTACATGCTTCTAGCATAGCTAACTCGTCATCAATATCCTCTGGTCGGTCAGTCAGTAAGAACAGACGCTGGTATTCGTCCAGAGGATGTGACGATACCTCGTCCAGTTCGCTGTGATCCCTGAGTCCCACTCCCACCGTGAACAGGTAGGTTCCGTCGTCTTCGTTTCTCTCCGCTGCCCGGAACGCCTCATACCTGTCGGTGCTTTCGTCATTTCCGGTAATTAGGAGAATANGAAACTTTTATATACCTTCGAAATTCTGTCGTTTCTGTATTGAGCATTGAATTCGAATTGATATGACGTCATTGTGATGCTTTCTAATGGTGATTATGTGAACATCTCTGAATCAAAATAGGATTTGAAGCTGTATACTTACTCGGAGGTGGATATGGTCTACCCCTGAATCCAGCCGGTGGATCCTCTGGTACTAAACATATATATAAAAGAAGTCATAAGAATAATAGGAACGAGGTAATATTGAATTAAGTATAATAAATGTATCTGAATACATTACTTATAATGCAAATTTCTAGATAACATTATAGATCATTTAATACTTGCAAAACTTATTTACTTAAATCGATAAGAGATGATTTTTTTGTCTGTATTTATCAACAAGTAATTAACTTACATGCTTCTAGCATAGCTAACTCGTCGTCAATATCCTCTGGTCGGTCAGTCAGTAAGAACAGACGCTGGTATTCGTCCAGAGGATGTGACGATACCTCGTCCAGTTCGCTGTGGTCCCCGAGTCCCACTCCCACCGTGAACAGGTAGGTTCCGTCGTCTTCGTTTCTCTCCGCTGCTCGGAACGCCCCATACCTGTCGGTGCTTTCGTCATTTCCGGTAATTAGGAGAATAAAGTTTCTCGCAAAGTCTCTGTCGCCATTGTTGGGTCTAAACATCCGGGTCCTAACATAATCAAGGGCTTCGGCTGTATTTGTATCACCCCCTTGGTATTGTACATTGTTCATGGCAGCTAATAGTTCCTGTCGTGTGGAGAAATCGTTTAGTTGGAATTGTACTGATTGACCGGAACTATACCGCAGAAGGCCGACACGGAACTTCTCGTTGTCAATACTGAGTCGACCAGCGACCATTCTGGCGTATTGTTGAATCCATTGCCATTGTTGTTGTGTAACAGACGAATCCAGTACGATGACTAAATCAAAGGCTCGTGGAGGAGGTGTGGGAGCGTCGGTAACTGATGGGAAACAAATGTATCGTTTATAAATCCTGGACAGGGATACATTAAAATATCCTACAAGAATATTTTAACATACGAATTGTCAGTACGAGGTAACTCTGTGTTATGAGAAATATGACGTTGATGTAATCATATCATATCCTAAATACCTACCGGGTTGACATCGCCTTTCTTTTGAAGTTAGTCATGGCGATTTGGAACGAGGAAGTGTTAAATAACTATTACACAGGCCGCATTTTTCTGTTTATTAAGGTATGTCATGATGTTGTTAATATCAATCCATGGAGGTTATAAATTCTTAACTTGATTGTCGTAAACAAGAGGCCTATTGAGCCTTTATCGCTCTACTCAACATTTCGCTCTCTGACTGAAGGAAACATTGGTCAAAGAAAAAATGACGAATGCGACGGACACTGTGGTACCGATATCTAGCATTGCCCTTCGTCTTTGTCGACATAATACAACATTACTGTACATTTATTTATCCGCGAGAACATATACTCATATATTGTAGCTGGAAAGTATGACAAAAGCCAAAATTGAATTGTTACTGATATGTGTTTTTGTAAATGAATAATCTATTGGTAAAAAAACATATTTATTTTCATTATTTCGGTTATTCGCGAATTTTAAACCTCTCATATAGTTTCAGATGAAACTTTACATACCTTCATAATTAGAGTATTTGTATTAGGACATCATGGACCTCACTGGTAAACGTGTATATCAGTGTTGTTTAATGATATCATACATTCCACTTAATTGCAAGACATATGACTACATTATTATAACATTGAGATATTCTATGACAAAACTGTTAAACAAAACGTGAAATTACAAAACACGTGATAACAAAGACAAGGTGGACAAGATAACAGATTTGCTGAAATTTAGACAAAATAGCGCGACATATCGGAAATAATAATTAATAAATAAAAATGGACATTGATATAACACGTAGAGCAAGGCTTGTCACTGAATGCTTACTCTGATAGTACACAGCATGCATTGTACGTAGTTGTTAGCAGATGACATTTGAGTCAGAACAATAAGAAAACAGGTAATATTACTAAACTACTACTTAAATATATATCTGTTTTTGTTATTTACTTTAAAAGCGTACTTAAAATATGACAAGAAATGCACCATTTGATGTCCCTAACTGTAACCCCATATGATGAGTCAATATGGTATATGCTGTATTGAATAGATTTAAATAAGTTTATCATGCGTCGAACATTATAAAAAAACCAATTCAGAGCATACAACCTCAAATGACCATTCTGAACATTTATTTAATAAAAATATTCTTACGATTATATTGCTTTAAAACAATTGGTAATCATCATGCACTTATGATACTGATGTTAACATGAAACAGTTGGATGGTTTCGACCTGTTTTATATCATATTGTCACTCTGCCCCAGACCTACCACAATTCAATGCGTTTGTCATTAAGCAAATTAATATTTGAAATGTCGAAAGGACATGTATATACCCGCAAGAAGCTGTTGATGAAAACATAACTGAAATAACTAAAAACCAAAAAATGTGTTTGTGCATGCAATCATTACCATGCACCATTCCTGATAATTGAAATTAAGATATTTACTAAAACGTGATAAAAATATCTACAAACATTTTATTTAAAATAGCTCATAGCGCATTAATCTAAACTGTGATACACGATGTCAAAATAATGAAATAAGAAAGGAAAGAGAAAAACAAAAATATTTTCACAAACTACATGCATTGTCACTAACCAACTTGCAAATCTAATATAAAATAAACCGTCCGACAAACAAACTGAAATTGATTGTTTACATGATTAGAATTAAACTTACATATACACATATAGCAAACATAGTTGATACATGTTAATAGGAAATATAATGAAATACATATATGTGTGTGCATAATGTAAACAGTAACACCACAAACATGATAGGAACTTAATGTCAAGTTTTCAAACGATAGCATAGTTTTGTTAAACAGTTTGATATACATAAATAATTTCTTCACGTATTTATAAATCAACATCTACGTTTTAAAGTGTAGCACTAAACACATCTCTGAATCTTTAACTCCAGTGTTATATACACAGATTGGTAAAACAACAACACACACACAGGATATGTACGAAGGTTTTGTTCATAGCTAAATTTCCATAGTTGCTTTCAGGTCGTATTTAGTTAGCAACAATATTGAGTTGGAGAAAAAGGAAAGCATACGTGTTTTGATATAGCAGTTTTTGAATAATGATGTATCATACAAAACTTGGTATTGCAATTACTTAAAATATATTATTTCCGGTTTTGTTATTCTAACATTTTGAATGTTTAAATATTTGGATAAAAAGTAGAATTAAAATGAATTGATCTGATAAATAATTCATAACCAAAATTAGGCTGCATGAAGAGTTTCATTAGCAATCATTAACGGTCAGATGCTTGATTGTGCTGTAAGTACTCAGCAATGCGATTATCAGCTGTAAGTACTCAGCAATGCGATTATCGCGGCATTGGGCGACTTGTTAGTAGAATACATTTCAATTTGAGGGACATAGGATGTTTACCTGTTTCTGTGGTCGTGGAAGGAGTCGTAATGACCGGAGACTCAGTACGTGATAATCCTGTACGCCACGTGACAACAAACACAGGACAATCACAGCAGACATTTTTGCACAACACATTATGTCGATAAACATGTATTAAAAATACAGATTCAAGACACGATACATACAGGACACAAACGTGAATGTCAAAACAACCGTCAAATCACAGATATAGATAGATGAAATAGTTACAATACTATCAAGACATCCCGTTATCACGAACGTTTGTTATTTGAAAATTGTTTTCAATAAACGCTGTTTAATTTAAATTATATCTAGGACAAATTAAAAGATAACACTGCCTAATATGAATATAGCGCGGAAACCAAACTACATTAGCTATACTGTAATTTGAAACAGAGGAAAACTCGGTAGTTTTTTTTATGAATATTAGTATATTTAAGTATGATATAGTATGAATTGAGTCAGTGAAATCTAGATATTCTTTTGGTGACTTACCTGGACAGAGCGACGAGAAGACCTGGTCACTGAGAGCATTGAGCTCATCAAAAGTCTGCACGTTAAAGCTGTTTTCTGATGCTGGTTTGTTGGCAATGCCGTCTAACTCTTTGGTATCCTTCAGACCGATACCTATAGCGTAGATGTGGATGTCTGCAACTCTTGCCTTGTCGGCTTCCGGGACAGTTCTCCGTGAATTGATGTTGGATACACCGTCTGTTAAGATGATACAGATGTTTGGAACATCATCACGATCCCCGTCGGCGGCGTTGAACATGTTCCTCATCGTCCTCAGTGCGTCAGCCGTGTTCGTACTTCCGTAAATGTAGGGGATCTCATCGATAGCCTGGTTTATACCAGCTCTAGTTGAATGTGTATTTAGATTGAACTGAACTTCTACCCCGGAACTGTAGATCAAGGCACCCACACGTACGTTACCGGAATCAATGTCGGCGTTGCTCAGGAAATCCTTACAGAAAGTCAGCATTTTATCGTAGTTGTCTTGTCCTACACTGGTGGAGGCGTCTATGATGATGATCAGATCAACCTTCGATAACGCACAATCTGAAAATCAAATAATGTGTTTCGTTGTGTATTGCTATTTATTAAACGTCTAACAAGCCCTGACGAAACTCAGTATTTAGTTATTGATTAAATTGTTAAGGAATGGTGATTTATTTTTATCAAGTATCAGGCATATAAATTATGTACACTTTCAAGTCACTAAAATATCTTCAATACTGTAATGTAGTTCGTTAATATCGAACAGCGTGGGGCACAATAATTGGGAATCAATTGTAAAAAAAAAAAAAAAACTAATGTATGTATTAATTCTTAAA
The DNA here is from genome assembly GCF_002113885.1 of Mizuhopecten yessoensis. NCBI lineage: Eukaryota > Metazoa > Mollusca > Bivalvia > Pectinida > Pectinidae > Mizuhopecten > Mizuhopecten yessoensis. The sequence continues at coordinate 288,894 of NW_018408823.1, forward strand.
TTACTACTGTAAAATCATTAATTTTGGTGGGACATTAAATTTTGTTTATTTTGTGGATAACAAAAATCCATGAAATTAAATCCCCACGAAAACATTAATTTGATATGATATAGAAAGGAGGAAATCAGAAATCAGCGAAATATAATGTCCCTGAAACAGGCTAGTATATGAAAACCACGTACTGTTATCCCACGAAAATAAATGATTCTACACTATATATAACTTGAAACTATCTTTTTTCTCTTCTCCTTATGTGATACTTCATAAACAGCATAACATAACATCTATACATCTACAAAAAGGATAGAAATTTCATAATAAGATTATATTTGATGGTCATGCACACTAAGTATATAATGTTATATCTATACATGTATAATTGTCCCTACTCTTCTTTCTACCCTTTACAAATAGATACACTAGATTAAACATTTGAAGAATGAAAGAGTGAAAGCACACTTCTTTATAATGTTTATATTGTGCATGAAAGAATGAGAGCCCTCTTGCATGAGGACACTAAATTGTTAAGAAGCTGACCCCAAGTTTCCTAATCACGGCAGCCTTTAAATATTCTTGAAAGGGAAATAAAATTGATACTTGGAAAAAAATCGAACATTCCATAACTAGGTATGCAATGTTATTGGAGTAATATCATGTGATTGCCATTTTCTTTTACAGGTGATAACTTTGGCAATAAAGTAATACGTCACCAATCACATGGTTATCACAGCGCAACAAATGCATATGTGGGTTAAAGTATGCTTAACTGTTTTAATGGTGTACTGGACGCCTGTATGCTTAAACGAATGACTGTTTTGAGAGGACGAAGTACTCACCTGACACGGGTGGGGGCAGGGTGATCGGTATTGGTGTAGTGGCTATAAAAACAAGGTTTGTTAAAGTAAGCACATTTTTACAATTTAAGTTTAAGACGAATACGTATCGCTCTAAGCAACGCTCTAAGCAACTAAGAGATAGCCCGATTTTAATAATACTGTAATATATCAAAGTATTTAAAAAGCAATCCTATATATGTGCTTTTAATGCTTTCCGACAGAGAACACGTTTACACTGCTAATCTTCGTCTGTAGGGGTTACGTTGATCTTTCTAGAGTTACAACGAAACTTTTCTTGTTTCTTAATTTCCGTTTTCCTGATTTGAAAAATGGACACACTGTCGATATCACTAAATAGTATATTATAAGTGTTTTAGCAAATCAGCATGGTAGTACAAACATGCTTTATTATAAGAAGTTATAATTGTAGATCAATACGTTACCTGGGAATTGGTAGACTTTTTAGACGTTGCATGGAGGTAACAATCGGATATAGCATAACGTATTCAGTAAGATACGAAAAGAAATATATATTTTAATCCGGTAAAATGGTAAACACTTTTCATACGCTTTGTACGTTAATTTCTCCATAAAGGAATACGGATGAGTATTGTGCGAACAGTTACTTACAGGGTGGAGGATACGGACGGCCGCGGAACCCATCCGGCGGAGAGTCAGACACTGTAAGTAATAAGGGAAATATATAAAACTTGATAAACTAATACTCTCTGTTGTTGTTTTTAAAAGGCAAATGAATGAGTTACAATGTACCTTTCCTTATTTTATTCATTACCAGTTAAACCAGTATTATAGCGTTATTCCTTTGTGAGTAAACGTTTTGTCATAAAAGGCTGGGATATAATATTTTCCAGTCGATAACGACCGTGCAAGGGAGGCTAGGTGGCCATATTTTAGAACACATCATCATAGGTCATCCTGATATTGCTTATATAGGCACATGATCTTTGTACACATGTTATTTAATGGACATGCTGATGTTGTATTTTGATATCACCTCGATCATTGGCACTAAATATAGTGTTCGAATAAGAAAGATCGTTATAAACAGGTTATCACACTACAATTACCGTTAAGGATACAAAGATGATCTGCTTTTTATAGAGAGATACAATAATACCGAGATAATCTTCATTTCAAATATTCTTGAGATTATTTTATTTCACCGGTATGAGCAGGTGATATCCATCTAAGGATAATCTGTATATTCCGATTATCAGTTATGTGATAAAGGTATGTTGGTTTTATAGGCAGATGCTTTAATATACAAGAATTACGCCTAATTATATGTGTCGCCTGTCCTGCTTTGTCATTATAATAAGCAGTTGACATAGCACATAAGGAAACGGACCTAAACGCAAAATCATAACATTTTTTTTTTTTTACAAAGTCCAGAAATTTCAGGTTTTATCCGAAAAAGTCCATGAAATGTTTTCTCTACTACCCATGATACATGTATGATGGAGGTTTGGTTGGTCTAGCTCTTATACTTTGTCAGAAAGAGCCTAACATGCAAGAGCTAAACGCAAAACCTTAACGTTGAGTTTTTTTCTAAGTCAAGAAATTTGAAGTTTTTACCAAAAAATTCCAAAAATTCAATGAAATGTTTTTAGTGCAGTAGGCTCCACTACCCATGCTACATCTATGATCGAGGTTGTGTTGGTGTAGCTTTGTCAGAAACAGAGCTAAACGTAAAACCTTAACATTGTTGACGCCGCCGTCGCTGCCGCCGCCGCCGTCGAATAAGGAACGCCTATGTGTCTCTGCCGACATCCATCGTAGGCGACACAATAACTGGTCGATATATAAATGTTGCTGGTATCTGAAAATCATCACATCATTGTTCTTATTTTATTATGGCTGCTATAACATGAGGTCTAAGGGATGTGCCAATGTATTAGAAATCGTAATCACACTTACCAGATTCGAGGAAAGCAAGATCATCCGATATATCATTTGGCCTATCAGATAGTAGGAACAGCTTCTGGTAGTCGTCAAGAGCATGTGACGATACCTCGTCCAGTTCACTGTGGTCCCGGAGTCCCACTCCCACCGTGAACAGGTAGGTTCCGTCATCTTCGTTTCTCTCTGCTGCACGGAACGCCTCATATCTGTCTGTGCTTTCGTCATTTCCGGTAATCAGGAGGATGAAGTTTCTAGCAAAGTCTCTGTCGCCATTGTTGGGTCTAAACATCCGGGTCCTAACATACTCTAGGGCCTCGGCTGTGTTTGTTTGCCCTGATTGATATCGAGTACGGCGAAGAGCTTGGATAACTTCGTTCTTGGTAGGGTAGTCTGCTAGCTGGAACTCGACGTTCTGGTTAGTGCTGTACCGAAGGGCACCCACTCGGAACTTCTCGTTGTCTATGCTAAGCTGTTGAACAACGGTGGTAGCATACCTTTGAATCCAGCGCCACTTTTCCCGCGTCACCGAAGAATCCAGAACGATGACAAGATCAAATGCTCGCGGTGCAGGTGTTGGGGCTTCTGTGACTGGAATGAAAAGTAACGTCATATCGAGTTAGTTCAATTTATTTTATCACAGTACATTGTTCTGCTTAATGATTAGTGTAACTCGATAAGAAGTTCTTACACATCGTTATATTTATTACATGTTTTCAGAAGAAGAAAATATGCTCAAGCATTTTAGTTTTATATAGATATCGACATAATCAGAGAACCTCTTGTTAAAAGAGATTATATAATTAAAGGTAGTAACCAAACGATAACGACCACAGTAAATCTCTTATAATGCCATGATATTATGTGCTTTCTGTTCATGCATTAAAAAACAAAACAGAGTCCTACAAATCATTTACATATCGTAGCTAAAGAATGTGTATCGGCAACAGTATTAATAATCGTTTCAAAGGGAAATCGCTGTTAGTAAATTGCGATATTTAATCAATTAATGGACATTAACAATAACCCCTTACGCTATTACTAAAACAAAGATCATATAGACAAGAAAACGAAACAAGCGTCTAATAACCCGCCGATAACGTTAACCGCCATGCTTAGTGAATCATTAGACAAGGAGTTACAAACACAACATTGTTACCTGTGATTGTTGTCGGCTGTATGGTTGTCGTGTGTGCAGGAGTGGGTTTAGACGTGACAAGTGACACTTCTTGTGCAACACATACACAAACAAACAGTGGTGTAACATGTGTAACAAAATATAGACAATGTTTACATACACACACAGGTGTATATATATAAAACCACACAGAACATATAGCTAGTTAATTAAAATTAATAGAACAAGCTATGCTACTGTAAACATATATCTGGGTTATAACACTGTGTTTTCAGAGTGTGTCGTGAGAGCATTTTTTACATGGAGAGCACGTGGATAAAATCGGGATGCCACCGCTGCTGGACTCGAGATGGTATACACGTGCAAACAATGAGAAAATAGTTCGAAAGACAAAACCTGAAAAAAATGTGTGATTAACTGTTTATCATCTATATACTACTGCCTTATATATTTCGTCCTACATAAACAGTCAACTACATACTATTTTTTCCATATTACTTCTGTCCTTAATGATCATCGAGTTCCTCGGTCTGTGATTAACATAGACAAAAGATTTTCGCGGAGGAATACCTTGGACCTTAAAGGGACAATTCAGTGAAGACGGTTTTATACATAATCTTACCAAAACCTTTTCCATGATAATATAGTTTGATACTCCTTATGAACAATTCATGTCTAGAAATTGACAAAAGACATTTTTTTTTCTGACATTCTTAATTTGTATGGAAAAATCCTTAACTGTAAAACCATACGTTTTAGCGGGGGGCAGCTATCCGTAAACTTCACGCTAACATATACGTCTTTCCAGCCGTGAAAAGTAGGCAAATTCTCACTTTTTATAATACCGGTACAGGGATTGATAATCCAAACAACATCTCAATCATCGGTATAAATGGGAAATTTATTTTACGTTTAAACCTATTAACGTACTTTGTGCGGTTTGAAATTCCCTACAGTACCCTCTCGCGTGCATACTCTCATTACATATATTTCTTTTTATTCAAATCCAAATGTGAACACAAATATCACATTAGATTTAAATATTATGATACTTATAATTCTTCCTTGCTATGTATTGTGTCAAAGCGACAAACATGTGAAATGTTCAAAAGCACATTCTACTGCAATGTGGTGTCGGACAGCGTTTGTTTATTTCTGGCTGAAAGGGCCCGAAAGAAAAAATCTGACCTCACTGGACATTGTAAATTTTGGTTAGGAGATTTTTATTTTTAGTAACTAATAGGCTTTAATTGTACTATTTGACTAAAAGCGCCATAAAAGCTATACAGAAACATATTTCTGAAACAATAGTCTCCCCATTTACTTCTCCATATGCACATTTACGTTTAAAATGGTGTTGTTTTCCTTATAATATATTTCCATAACATTACAATAATACGTTTCTCACGGACTATTTTCTTATGCGGAGCATCGTTGTGTGAAAACTATTTTCGGTTTAAGACATCACTTGGCGCGTGCAGACGTTCGTTTTTGGGAAAATTAATGCCAAAATGGGAAATCCGTTAACATGTTCTTATGTTGTTCTCAAATCGTTCTCAACTTCCTTTTGAGTATTAGCATAAAGGCAACGCGTGGTAATGAATGTATCGTGCTACCGGTAGGTGGTATCAAGTAGTATATAAATTATAATAAAAAAAAAATCATAAATAACTTAATACTGGATACTGTAAAATCATATTTTTTCGTGGGACATTAAATTTCGTTTAATTTGTGGATAAACAACAAATCCACGAAATTAAATCCCCACGAAAAAAATCGATTTGGAATGATATAGATAGGTGAAAATCAGAAATCATCGAAATATAATGTCATTGAAACAGGCTAGTATATGAAAACCACGAAAATTTAACCCCACGAAAATTAATGATTTTACAGAACATAACTAGTTGAAGTAAGGTTAGCGCGTGAGAGACAAAACATCACAAAGTGAAACACATACAAAGAATACATTATAACCTGATTAACAACACATAAACACAAACACCATCAACAGTTTACACTTACGGTTATTACACTAGGGCAAATAAACAGTATTAACTTTACGCAAAAATAAATCAATTTATACAGATTTTAAGATCAATAATCTAAAACAAATAAATATCCAGAATAGGTTTGCCTTTATACAGTAAGTATTTAAATGATATAAGATAAACGAATGATTATAAAAAAGACTTACTTGGACATAAGGAAGAGAAAACTTTCTCGCTGAGAGCTTTTAATTCTGCAAATCCTTGAACATTGAAGCTGTTATCGGCAGTAGGTTTATTGGCGATGCCGTCTAACTCTGTGGTATCTGTCAGACCGATACCTATAGCGTAGATATGGATATCAACGTCTCTCGCCTTGTCGGCTTCCGGGATGGTTCTCCGGGAATTGATGTTGGATACACCGTCTGTTATAACGATACAGATGTTTGGGACATCCTCACGATCTCCGTCGGCGGCGTTGAACATGTTCCTCATCGTCCTCAGTGCGTCAGCCGTGTTTGTACTTCCGTAAATGTAGGGGATCTCATCGATAGCCTGGTTTATGTCATCTCTAGTGCTAAATGTATTGAGATTGAACTGAACTTCTACCCCGGAACTGTAGATAAGAGCGCCTACTCTAACATTACCAGAGTCGATATCTGCATTTTCTAAGAAATCTTTACAGAACTGAAGCATTAGGTCGTAGTTATCTTGCCCTACACTCGTCGAGGCATCGATGATGATGATGAGGTCCACCTTCGACAGAGCACAATCTGAAACGAAAACACAATGTTAGTACCGGTTTACATGTCTATTAATGTTGTTAAATATGTTATTTGAAAATCCTTACTTGCACAGAACCGTCATCTGAAAAAAACTCTGTACTTTTGTTCTTAGACTTTCACAATATGTTGTGAACATAAAATAGCAGATGAAAATTGTCAAACACAACATTTGAATTTTTTATCAAGTACACAAATACATATTTAAGTTAAATTCACAGAAATGACAATTTTTAAACAGCGAGCAGATTATTGCTACATTGTCACGTGCTAAACTCCTAAACAAAAGGATATGTAACAAAATTCCATTAAAAAATCTTATACTTTATCAAAAAGAGTAAGTTTGTAAGACACATAATGATATTCTATATGTCTAATTGAAATAAGAATATTCTATCTTAAATTACAATCATCACGCTAACACATACTACACATGTGTTTACAAAATTATTTTGTTTATCGATGAGGCAGGATAAAAAGAAACTAATTTGTTAAACACATTTTTATAGAATGATGCATTACCTGATACAGGTGGTGGTAGTGTAATTGGAATGGGCGTGGCTGTAAAATACAGTGTTTATACTTTAGTGTGATTGTTATAATATAATGGTCGCATTAAGAATACATTGCATCATTGTAAATCAGTCAAATATTGAAACTTTAAGAATGAAAAAATATAACATCATTATTCCAATTAATATAAAATATGGTAAAGTTGTTTATATAACATATTGACAATGCAATGGTACACATTACCAAGACAGTATATATGTCGATTTATCAATGTTATAAAAAATATTCTATATTTAACAATGGTATACAGAATGAAAAGGTAAACAATATTTATTATGCAATTAAAAGAGTGGATTGTATCATTAAAAATCGTTATGATTATTTGTGTTAGAGTTATAACAGAGTGACAACATAATCTATTTTGACAGGATGAAACAGGTGACAGGTGTCAACAGGTACAAAGCATGCGTTAATGACAAAAAACACTTACGTCGCAGTTTCTGGACACACAAACGGATACGTGACACGGGAACACAGGTATAAACTCACGGACACGTGACACGGGAACACACAGGTATAAACTCACGGACAAACTGGAAAACGTTTCCGTACGGAGATAAAAATCACAGAAAAAATGAAATCGAGTTTAATGTGGCCCGGTTATATATACAATACTGTGCTCCCTCCTTCACTCGTATTAGTATTGGTTTCATCCTGGTTGAATTAAATTGACTGGTTCATATTTCACAACAGTAAGTTACAAACATATGTGAACACTTAAGGACACTGTAATACACACATGTTGAACATAAGGACACTCTCATACACACATGTTGATCATAAGGACACTGTCATACACACATGTTGATCATAATAACACTGTCATACACACATGTTGATCATAAGGACACTGTTATACACACTTGTTGATCATAAGGACACTGTTATACACACATGTTGATCATAAGGACACTGTCATACACACATGTTGATATTAGAGTGAGTTATACACAATTTGCTGTTTATTGCAACGTGACAAAATTACGGCGTGGTGATCCTTAATAGCAAAGTATTAGTAGGATAATACGGTGCTTCGATTCCAACGTAAAGGTGCATGTTTATATTTTATTACACACAAAGTGTCAATATTTAGTATAAGTACAGACATATCGATGAGTATTAGGTATTATTACACGAACAGGTGGTGGTTATAGCATACCTTCAACTTCCTCAACTGAAACAAAATATCGCATAGCGTTAATGTACAATATTTTTTCCCCTCATAATTTATTCCTCTATTCCATTAATAAAAACTGATATCTTAAAAAAAACTTCATACAATCGACCATAAATGTATTTCCTTTTTCTTATTAATTTAAAGCTGCGAGATTTATAACATGTCACTAAGTCAAACACAGGAGGATTGAATTAACATACAATATCTTTGGCAAAATAGGCGATATTTACAGTCTCATGTTGTACCTGGGCAAAACGAGGAGAAAATTTGCTGATGTAGGTTAACTAATTCTGTAAAACTGTCGACGTTGAAGCTGTTTTCAGAAGCTGGAGCAGTTGCTATAGCATCCACTTCGGTTGTGTCTATCAGTCCGATTCCGACGGTATATATATGTATCCCATTGTTCTTCGCATTTGTTGCTTCAGGTATGGTCCGGCGTGAATTTATATTGGATACACCATCAGTTATCACTATAGCAACATCATCCACATCCGGTCTGTCGCCATTGGCTGGTGTAAACATCTCGCTCCACATTTTCTTTATACCGTCAGCAGTGTTTGTACTTCCGTAGATGTAAACAATATCATCAATGGCCGCTAGAACGTCTGCTTTATTCTGGTACTCGCTCATCTGGAACTGTACACTGACAGAGGAGCTGTATAGCAGCACCCCCACGCGGACGTTTCCGGAATTAATATCTGCCTTGCCAACTAGGTCTTTTACAAAGTTCTTCATTAGCTGAAAGTTGTCGTTTCCGACACTGGTCGAGGAATCAAGAACGATAACCAAGTCGACTCGCCCAGATTTACAGCCTTCTGGAAAATAATGTACAATTGTTCCGTAAACAATAGAAAGACGATACATGCATGGTATTCAATCATCAACTGTAACTCGCTGTAACAGGAGCGATGTATTTCCATGCTTTTTATTTGCTGTTTTTACTACTGCGCATAAGAAATGATTAATGTTCTTAATTTGCATATAAAACGGACATATTCCCAATTCAGTTTCAATCACTATGAAATAACGTCGATATTTTGATAATGTTGCATACTGCGGGTACCTTGTTTAGTGTTTGTTTCGAAAGGACCGGCTGCAAAAAAAAAAAATCAACAGGTTTAAGAAACATGCATTCATTAAGTATCAATGTATTGTTAATAAACAAGGACAAAACATCAACCAAAACATCAACAGTCACTCTCTCATACACACAGTCGTAGGTATTATCACATTTGAGTTCTACTACTTTGATTTTTTTATGTACAACTGTCATTTAGATTACTTGACAAGAAACGATAACAAATATCATTTTTTAAATTGTAGCACATAATAATGTACTTGAACAACTATTCATCGTGATAAACTAAAACAAAGTTTTTTTTTATAAATGAACAAAAACATGAAAAATAGTACGACGAACGGACATATAAGGTTATCAGTGCGTTTATCACCAATCGCCGATTCATATTATTAACGCATTATCCTCAAACAATTCCTGAAACAAAATGTGTACATCATATATTTGTAGTAATACTGACGATAAAAGCTGTGCGAATACTTACAAAGTTAATCGGCATTCATGGTAGAGTGTCGGTCAAATGCAGTGTACCTGTATGTCTATACATCAAGCTGATACTAAGCCAATACTTTTTTGTTATATTTTAAAGTATCAATCAAATCTGTGATCTCCTAAGTCGGCATACCAAGCCTTCAGCGCAGGGGGCCAAAAAACAACAATGTTTCATTTTAAGTTATAAATCACAACAACAATTTAGACGATGCACATCTTTTTTATTATCTTGAAATATTTATTAACTTTTCACAATAAAATATAAATCTGAAAAGAAAATTCTTCATTAATAGTTTAATAAATATAATAGTATATATATTTGAAGTTTCTGAAATAAAACAAAGTCTTATATTTTTACATTAAAGACGCACCTGAAATGAAAACGAACAGCTTTTTTTTTAAGATTTACTGCAAATAAAATATTCAGAGAATAAATGTGAAGGAAAACCTAGTTATACTCACGAGGTTTTGATCGATGTGCCGCTATTTTGATTTGAATAATACAATTAAATTCGATAAAACAAAAATGTTGATATCGACAAAGAACACACGTAGTGTGTAACATTTTCATCGATTACATATGTGTAGTATACAAAGGGGGATATTCAGAATCTGTTTTATTAACCATTACCAAACTCATAGCATTATGGTTATGATCAGCGCCATACAACGGGATATTGAATCATTAAGAGTCCCTTTCCCAATAGAATATATTCCGTAACCATTATTTATAGTTCTTTGTAGGATGAAAATATCAAGCATGCAAACCTATAAATTAAAGAAACAATATGCTTTCTGTTGGGCCAATGAGAACTGACGTCGTGCAATACTAGCAGAAACCAACACCACTAAAGGAAATTGACTTTGAGTGACATATATTAGTTTAGGGAGAACCACCAACAGATCCCTTGCAGTTGAAGCGTTTTCTACGTTACCGGGACAGGAGGCTTCGTATAATTCCACCTGGATGTCAGGCAATTCAGCGAAATTCTGGATCAGGAAGATGTGTCGATTTGATGGTTTACTAGATATGCCTTTGATTTCGGTAGTATCTGCAAGTCCAACACCAATAGCGTAAATGGTGATCCCAGCATTCCTTGCGTCTTCCGCTTCCGCTTGCGTGCGACCATAGTTAACATTAGACACGCTGTCTGTAATCAATATTGCAATATTCTCCGCTTCCGGTCTATCTCCATTCGGCTCATTAAACATGGCGAGATGCATGGCTTGAAGGGCGCCCGCTGTGTTGGTATTTCCTCGAGTGTATGGGATGTTGTCTATCGCTTCGAACAGTATTTGACGCCGTGTAAATGTGTCAAGAAAAAAGACAATAGTAACGTCTGTACCATACGTGACAACCCCAACACGAACCTGCCCTGCGTCAACATCATAATTGTATAAAAAATCCTTCATGAAATCCAGCATCCGTCTGAAACCGTAGCGACCAACGCTTGATGATGATTCCAACATGAAAACGATGTCTTGCTTCCCAAGACCACAGCCTTTAAGAAAAATTCAATTCGTGCGTCACAATCTCAGTATTAGAAAATATTAAAGAACGACAAATGCTATCATTTAAAGGGTTTGATATTTCATGCATTATCGTTCAGGGTGTATCTTCTTTATTATAAACGTTCCAGATGCATATAATTGATCATTAGTATTCGGGATGCATATGACTTATCGTTAGTAAATTTCGACCAATATCCCTGATATTTAAGCTTCCAAAATATATATGATGATAAAAGCGATGATCGAGTGAAGTGGTCTTGCAACCAATGAAATGTAATATTTGATCTTCTCTTACATTGTAACATAAAGATTAAGTTAAGAGAATCCCTAACTTGTGGACCTCCCTACTAACATCTATGTAACATTGTAAGATGATTAATAAGAATGAGATGTAAGAGAGCCTCACCAGGTCGCCTTGTAGGAGCCTGAGTGGGTAGATTGGTCGTGGCTGAAAACACGAAATAAACGTCTAATATTTAAAATGAGAACACGAATTTAAAGTCTTAATATCAGTTCAATAAAACAGAAAAGTAAACATAGCAGGCGCTATATTAGCGTTCTAACATGGGATATGTCAAAATGTTCAAAACTTGTCGAAAAAAAAGTTATTGAGTCATCATATAAATAATTTGTTGAAATTAATTTTACCTATGATTTAAAACTATAAAATGTTCATGTCAACGTTAATGAGGTCACATTTTATATGAATGCGCATGTTCTGTTAGAGGCAATATGCTTAGATAGGATTTATCAACTAGAGCATATTCTAAAATTGAAAATAAACTGCAGTATCTCATGTAAAAAATATAAGAATTATGACAGAGTTGCGAATATGGTAACTGGTTTTAAAGAGGACAATATACCTAAAATGTAAACTATACGTGTACAATACATTGGATAGGCTTCAACAGTCTAATTCTATTAAGTAGTTCCATGCATTTTTTTAAAGCTTTTTTGCAGCATATATGTTATATTGATAAACATTTACATAAAGCCATATATAATCACGATGTAATCAAATAATGCGAAATTCTGTTGAAGTATTGATTCATTACAAACAAACACATGTTGTTGTATAGTATTTACTGAAATGAAAACATTCATGAAAGAAACAAAACGTTTTATTAATGAAATTTACATCAGTTAAATTTTCATTAGAAAATTTGGTTTATTTAGAAAAATAATCGCCCATTGCGCCGTTGATCGAGGGATCAAATTCAGAACATGGAAAGTTATATATCATTAGGAGTATTAAAAGCCATTGGGGAAATATGTTCAAGCAACGCTATTCCGTTTTAGAGCATCGCTTTTGTCAGTAAGTCATAACCATATATACTTACCTATTTTTGTGCATACTTTCAAAAATAAAATGAATATGAAAACTTGAAACCGAAACCACCATTATCACAGGGTAAAAAAATGTGCATCGATATAATACATCGTGAAGTTAAAAGTCACTTGATGTAATTAGTTAATATCTAGTTGTTTCAGCCAATAGTAACCAAAACAATACTTATTTTCCGAAACCAAACACCAGTCAAGAAAAGTCACGATGTTATTATACCATGAAAATATACCATAACCACATTGTGATGTAATGTGATGTGCGTACAACCACAATCACATAAGTGTACCTGGTATTTGGTTAATGTTAATATCACTGTCACAAGAACCTTTAGCTATGTGTAGGTGTAAGTGTTGTTACAAATTGAATTCTAAAACAAAGTTAAAACCATCTGCACGATATTAGTGTACCAACTTTGAACTACAGCTACACAACTGTAGCGAACATCTGCCTGCACGTGGATGTCACTTATATAAGAACAAATATTATATTTGGAAGTCCGTTATGTGCACAGAAAACACACGAAGTGAAGTTTATTACTAAAACATAGGAAACACAAGACGTGTAAGTTAGTATCCAAAGGTAGATAAAATCAGTGCGTGTGTGAAATACTACCGACAGGGGGCGCAGGTGTTGGATCAAGGCAAGACGATTCAATTATACTGTCCTGAAGACCATCAAGTTCAGAGAAATCGTCAGCAAGCAGCAAGTAGTCCTCAAAGGGTTGTGAGGTTATCCCCTGAAGCCCGTCTGTTTCTGTAAGCCCCACCCCTATGGCATATATAGTTATTCCTGCTGCCCTGATACGTCCAGCTTCATGTATAGTATCTTGTGAATTGATGTTTGATACACCGTCAGTGATAATGATAAGAACGTTTTCTGCGTCGTGTCTATCGCCATTAGCTACCGAAAACATATCGGTTCGTACGAGTCGAAGACCCTCTGCAGTGTTTGTGTTTCCAAGCATGTAGTCTATATTATTAATCAGATAGTACAGTTGAGATGTCGTATTATACGAATTGAAATAAAACTCTGCTCTTGCCTCACTACTATATCCAGCTACGCCTAGTTTGACAGCTCCATCGTCAATACTTTCATGCAATAAAAATGACTCAAGAAATTCAATCATCTTATCGAAGTTTTCGAACCCCACACCTGTAGACATATCCAGAAGGAAGACGATATCCCGCCTCTCACCATAACACTCTTAAAAAAGAAAAGGAAAGAAAAAGAAAAATGTCTATAATGGTATCCAATCAGATATTAACCCTCTCACCCCTATGTAACTTTAATAAACTCTACCATTCATTGATCTAGATAAGTCCAGTATGATCTATAGTGGTGAAATGGTAAATTACTTAGACAATAACAATATTTTTAAACCTGAATGTACGTGTATTATTTATCTTAAAAATACCCATGTCAGTGCATTCAACTTCCATCATACAGCTAAAGTAGTTAATACAAATATCATACATTAACTATCAACGATACAACATCTAAAATGTTTTCCTGAAAAACAAAAAGAAGAATGTTAAACGTATTGAAACGATCATTCGCTTTTTTATGAAATGAAACAGTGGCGTAAACCTCATCTCTCTGTGACGAAAAACTATCAACAAGATGACCTATGAAGAATGGCATCGAAAAGTTACAAAACACAAGCATGATACATTCTTCATGCATTTTCCCTTTTATCCATGTTAACAGTTTATCAGAACTTTGATACATATGAAAAAGGCGGAGATCAAAACAATATGAATCCTTGAGAACAGTCGATATCAGTCAGATTATTACAAAAGTAAGACCGTAGTGCCGATACATATCGAAATTGTAAGTATTTTACTTCAAAGTATCAAACTATATCGTCTACAGGAGGCCTGATAGAAGTTTAGTCCTTCGTTTTCCATATCAAATGGCTATACAATAATCAAGTATTTTAATAATAATAATAATTCGAGGTTCTTAAATACCGCTTTATCACAGCCTAGTTCTCGGTCGTCTCAAAGCGGTTCGCAAATTATTATCCGTGGGTATACGGCCTTTGCAATAAGCCAATATCATTCTTAACTCCCTAGGGAGCATAAAGCCGGTGCTGCCATTTCGGCGCTCACAGCTACCATTCAACAGTTCTAGCACTGCTCAACCATGTACTCATTTACAGCTGAGTAGACTGGTACAAGCGGAGTAAAGTATTTGCTCTAAGATACAACACAGTGCCGTGACGTGACTCGAACCCGCAACCCTTGGGTCAAGATTGAAACAGCACCTTATTCAGAGTCATCAATGATTGCACGTGTGATAGAGTGATAAAGATCAAGACGTAAGGACCAAATGAGAGACGGGGTGGAAATTATTCTGTAGAAAAAAGAAAATGTAGCAGCGGTG
Source organism: Mizuhopecten yessoensis (assembly GCF_002113885.1). Taxonomy (NCBI): domain Eukaryota; kingdom Metazoa; phylum Mollusca; class Bivalvia; order Pectinida; family Pectinidae; genus Mizuhopecten; species Mizuhopecten yessoensis. The sequence continues at coordinate 304,123 of NW_018408823.1, forward strand.
AAATAATATATTAGTTAACATATTTCAACTATACAACTATACAAACAACTAGCACTTACAATCGTCAATTATGGAGCAAATATATGTAAACCAAATGTTTATTCACATATATTTTCACTTTTCTTAGTAAGCATGGCCTGTAACCGGAGATTACATTTTTTCTAAATTCGCAATAATTGTAAATAAAGTTTAAAAAAAAATGCGCAAAACGTTAGACGCTTTAGTAGAGTGTATGGGCTTAGCATTTGTGCAGTGGTGAGATACTACCGACGGGTGGCAGATCTGGTCCAGGTAGTGTTGGTTCAGGTTCTGGTGAAGGTGCAGGTTCTGGTCTCAGTGTCGGTACAGGTTCAAGACAAAAAGAGTCAAGAACTTGATCATGGAGATTATTAAGTCCAGAGAAATCATCAGCAAGAAATAAATGATCTTCAATTGGCTTTGATGCGATTTCCGTTAACTCCTGGGTCTCTACTAGCCCAACGCCTATTGCGTATATTTTAATTCCAGAATTCCTCATCATTTCCGCTTCCGGTATTGTGTTACGGGAGTTAACATTAGACACACCGTCCGTTACGATTATAGCTATGTTTTCAGCGTCCGGTCTGTCCCCGTGATCTACGGTAAACATGGCGGATCTGGTGACACGTAGACCGGCCGCTGTATTGGTGTTTCCTAGCATGTACTGTATATTGTCGATAGCCTTATACAGTGTATCGGTAGTAGAGTATTGGTTGAGGAAGAACTCGACATTAGCGTCACTGCTATAACCCACAACACCGACCCTAACTGTACCGCTATCTATGTCGTCATGAAACAGGAAAGCTTCCAGGAATTCCAATACTTTATGGAAGTTTTTATAGCCCACACTGGTAGACATGTCCAGTATGAAGACAATATCCTGTCTGGTACCGTAACACACTTAGAAAGAGAGGAGAATAGGATAAACCCATTAGTATTAACCAGTGTTTTCATACCCTGGCAGTAACGTTTACCTATACAATACGTTTTATGTATGTAGTCTCTGCATTCAAAATCTACTTGCAAGAAATACCAAAGTGTTGATATGCCAAGAAATACAATTTTAACGTTATAAACATGAGAAATGTCATTACTTTATATGTTTACATAAAAAGTGCAATTTTAACTGGTTGTGCAAGGTCAACAATCCCTGGTAACAGACATATTCTCTTATTAAGACAACTTAAATACTCAAATACGAAAAGAACACGCCAATGTCAAAAACGAAGTAAAATAATATACAATATAGCATTCTTTAAAGACAAATATTTCAAGTAAGTATGATGAAAAATCCCAGGCTTCTATGCTGAGCAAAACTTATATCACAAATAATTGTATATACAAAACACGTGCAATTAATCTGATTGTGACGTAATAAGTTATATGATAACGTAACAAACTATAGCCTTTTCAAAACTGGTCTGCTAGTATCTGGTTTCTTCTTCATTGTGCAACGGGAACTTTTTTGTCTTTACAATTACGAATACCGTAGCAAAAACATCACTGGCAAAATTACTCGGTATATAGTTAGTGAGGTATCTAATTAACTACTAACACTTCCCTAATTTAAACAGTTTATCAAAAGGTTAAAGCTAATTATGCCCCTCGTAATGAAACAAAGATTCAAATCGTCAAAAAATCACATATTTATATATAAGACTATATTTGGTTATAAAGTGCTCAATAATTGATAGCGTGACGGTTATTTTAGCAATGTTTACAATAAAAAAGCAATAATTAAATTGAAAAATCTTTAAAACGTTATGTTTTATCTAGCTGAAATAAAGGTAAAAAACATCAATACCTTCCCATAAAAGCCTTTAAAATCGATAACGAAGACAAGATTGACCCATCACCGATAAATCACGGTAAGCACCCATTAAAATATGATAAGTATCCATTAACACATGTTAAGAACCCATAACAAGGTTAAGTTCCTATGAAAATCTGTTAGGTATCAATTAACAACAAATGAAGCCCAAATCAAATTGTGTTATGTTATCAGTATCGGAGTGCAATACTACCAATAGGTGGCGCTGTAGGGGCTGGTGACGTCGGCATTGGCGTCGTTGGTTCAGGTGTCGGTGTCGTTTTCGGACACTTCGATTCAAACACCGTATCTTTAAGACTGTTGAGCTCGGAGAAATCGTCAGTAAGTAACAAATGCTCCTCAAGCGGCAGAGACGCTATACCCTGTAGCTCCGTTGTTTCTGTCAAACCAACGCCTATAGCGTATATTTTTATCCCGGAATTCCTCGCAGTTCTTGCTTCCGGTAGCGTTTGACGTGAGTTTACGTTTGATATGCCATCAGTTATTATTATAGCTATGTTCTCAGCATCCAGTCTGTCCCCGTGTTCAATTGTGAACATAGTCGTTCTCATAAGCTTCAGTCCTGCAGCTGTATTCGTGTTTCCGAGCATGTACTTTATATTATTAATACCGTTGTACAGCGAAGTAGTCGAAGAATATTCATTTAAATGAAACTCAACCTTGGCATCAGTGCTATATCCCACGACACCCACACGTACTATACCGTTATCAATATCATCGTGCGACAGAAAGTTTTCCAGAAATTCTAGCATTTTGGCAAAGTTACTAAAACCAACACTCGTTGACATATCGAGGATGAAAACAATATCTTGTCTTGCCGCATTGCAAACTTCAACATAAAAACACATGCGTGATGATAGAAACATATGTCTAAAATTAAACATCTGGTAAATATAAACACGTATCGCTGTTTAGTTCAACGTCACTATAACCAAAGTACGAATGTAGTCTCATTAGTATTGATTCTCTGGCTACCGTTAGAATGTCTGGAAGATTTAAATAAACTTCTGAATAACCAGATAGTTAAATCAGTGTGTTCCAGTTGTTGTTTTTAAAACTAAAAAGATGATATCACAGAAGCTTTATGCAACAAGAGGCCCAGAGGGCCTGTATCGCTCACCTGGATAATAAAGCAACAATTGGAAATTATTCTTATTACATAAAATACCTCCAATGGTACAGAAGAAGAACGATTTAAAACTCTCAGCACCTAGAGGGTCATCATCCTTCATTTATACACATATTAGTCCCCATGCTCCAGGCTAAATTGGGATAAAATCCCTTAATTCCTAGTGTAGAAGAATGATTTCAAAGGTTTTTACCTCTATTTTCTCTATTCGGCCCCGCTCCTCTGTCCCCAGGGGATCCACACCCACCGTTGATACAAAATTGAGTCCTCTTGGCCTAAGGATGCTCCAAATTAGGTCGAAATCTACTGGGCTGTTCAGGACAAGTAGCGTTTTAAAGGAAAAGTTGACGGACGAACGCTGCGCCATGACATAAGCTCACTTGCAGTTCAGGCAGGTGAGCTAAAATGGTTATTTTATATGACAGAAATATCTTTGATTTGGACTACTGTTAACTCTCACCTAGAGGTGTTGTTGTAGGCGGTAGGGTAATGACTGGAAAAGTGAGTATGTAAAACGAATAATATTAGTAAATCACAAATTTCCAATTTGATATTGAATTACTTACATATAAATTCCATGCACTTATTCAATTTAAATAAAATATAAAAACAATAATGGTACATTATTTAGTTCACAAAGTAGTTCACATAAGTTGATACAAGTAATTCTCTGAATGTGAAGATTTGTTCATCGCAACCACCAATTGAGATATCTTGTTTAGGTATTTTATCAATATAATAGACTACAGATACTCATTGTGTCACCATTATCGACACAGTGTGAAATGATTTACGTAAGAAATAAAGAATATGACATTAAAGGTAAATGATATCGTAATTGAAAGACGATAGCAAAATAAAGAAAAAAATACCAATTACCCAAAGTTAGGAATGATAAAATGGCTTACGAACAAAGAAAACCCCGACGACGGCAGATGTTATAAAGAGTACAGTTATCAGAAAGCATTATCAAGAAAAAGAAAATGATCAAGTTGAATATAGAATGCATTGTAATATAAAACGAAAAGAACAAGAAAAAAACCTTCTGCCAGGACACTCAATAGCGCCATAACCCAATGTTTACACGTAGATAAACAAACACCGCAACCGGGTTAGAAAAGAAATTATAAGACAATATTTCACCACATAATTAAATGAGGATTTTTTTTCACCAACTTGCAACAAAATGGCAAGACAACACTGTTAATGTGTTAAGTGTTACTGGTGCTAAGACAGATATTTGCGTGCGTGTTACCCTTGCATGTTGAATCTAACACGGCGTCCTGAAGATTATCCAGCTCGCTAAAATCATTCACATTGAAACTATGGTCTGCTGTAGGTAGGCTAGCCATTCCGTCAAGTTCTTTCGTGTCAATGAGTCCAATTCCTATCGCGTATATCCTGATACCGTTGTCCTTGGCTGAATTGGCTTCAGGAATGGTGCGAGTGTGGCCAATGTTTGAGATTCCATCTGTCAAAATGATAGCTATGTTGTCTGCGTCAGGACGGTCACCGTGATCAGATGTAAATAGCACATTATGCATTGTTCGCAGCCCTGCCGCAGTGTTAGTATTACCAAACTGATAGGGTATAGATTCTATTGCTTTCTCAAGGTCATGCCGACTTTTGTGTTCATCCAAGTGGAACTGGATACTGACTGTTGTACTATAAGTCACTACTCCCACCCGAACATTTCCATCCTCGATATCCTCGTGCTGCACGAAGGTTTTCACAAAATTTAACATTTTGTTGAAGTTTGGACGGCCAACGCTAGTTGAAGAATCCAGTATGAAAACAATGTCTTGTTTTGCTAGTGTACAGACTGTAAAGTGCGGGGTAGAAGAATGACAAGATGAACATTTACCACACAACAGATCGAACAATATGGTGTCATGAAAGCTATAGGTTTAATAAACAAATATGTGTCAAGTTTCCAGAATAGCAAAAAACGTTGCAAAAACAAGACATTTGCAGAATTTTACATTTTAACATTGTAATCATCAATTGAGATAGGCACTTTCCGTATAACAGTTTCACAGATAGACGCGTACAGCAGATCAACCTAACTCAATTTGCATATCTAAATTAAAATTTGAAGTAAAATTAATAAAATTTGAGGTCATGTTATTTCCGTATTTTACCATTGGATACATATTGTATTCAAAGTTATATTTTCGAGATAGAAATTTCCCGACTATCGCTTTAATCCTATTTTTCAATTAGCTCAATTTTATTTCATGTACACAATATTTTGCAAGGACGTTGACAATTAACATGTATTCCTTTCAAATATACTTTTCTGTTATGACAATTAACATCACATTAAAATGATTTATTCCTCACCTATTTTCGGAGGTGGAGTTGTCGGCGGTACTGAAATATTATAACTGTTTGATTAAACAACCAGGTGAATGATCATCCATATAATAATCAACCATATACATTCACCAATAGTAGAAAGCATAAATACTCCACGCCTCCAATGCAACAAGTAATTAAAGGGTTAGTCCCGAATTCCAAATTAGAACCCCCAGTTCCATGTGCTGTAAATATTTCATAGTGTGATGTATTAGATAATGTATTACCTTCAGTTAGATACATCCGTATGAAACAATAACGTATAGTTAGTTGGAACAATAGTGCATGTCTGCACGTTAGTTGTTTTAATAGTTCCTACCAAAAAACGTTTTTTTAAAGCATATGTTGGAAAACAATGTTGGTATTGTAAAGTATACACAAAAACCGCCGAAAAATAAACGACCACATCAGCGGAGATGTTGGGCTACTTATACACGTTCGGATACACAAGTATAAGTGCGTGGAGAGTATTACGAAAAGGATCTTGTCCTTATAAACGGTCGATAGTTGTCTCGGAGAACAAACTTAAAAGTCTATATGGTGAAACAAACGCTTGTAAGCGTCCATCCATATAACGCTAGCATCAGTAGAGCGGTATAGGCCTGATGAAATCTGTCGCATCAAAACTAAAACGGTAACTTTGAGAATAACATAGAGTACTCATTCATTGTACGGGTATCAAGTCATCGTGTAATATAACATAACAGCAATTGAATCAAGTGTCTTACCTTCACTGGGTAATAGTATCAATGATATATTGATACTTACAACATACATATCCCTTACTACAAATAAATGACAAGGCAATGTATAAAATCGCACGTTTTATCATGTTGAAATAGATATCCACTCTACTGCTAACAACAAAATACCTCCGCCAGCAAAGATATTATCTTCATAGTGCATCAGGTATGACGACATTGTATTGTCGTTATGACAACCACATGTATCTGGCGTGTGCATTACTGAAACTGGTTCACACAGAATAGACGTATACATATTTGTCATTGTGCCAACACACCATATCCATAGTAACATTGTGTCAGGACCAACGTGTTCACAAAAACACGACGACTTGGATCAGATCAAAGGCTTCACAAAGAACAGACATATACAGGACTGAAGTTGTTACCAGGCTACAATTCACAGATAACAGACATGTACAGGACTGAACTTTTATCGTTACAAAAGTCGTATACTGAACAGATATATACAAGACTGAACTCAACAGTTCAAACGGCATCAAGACTAACGGTGCTGCGCTCAAACGCATATACATGTACTGTAATATCAGATATTTTCGTTTGGCGCAAATGTCGTTGTTTCCCGACACAGCACCATTTCTAGGATACATGAATTTGTAGATAACGAGTACACACTCAAACAGAGAATGACCTTATATCTAACTTGTAATTACTTTGAGGACCCATTTGAATTCATGGATGAAAATTACCCACGAAATCAACGAAATATAAAACAAAAAAACCCACTAAAATTAGTGATTTTACAGTAGACTAAACAACGGTTCATAGAGCACAGACAAGATGACATAACTGAATTTTAAACTCGACGCTTTATGAGGTTAAGATGCTTATGAAATGTTCACATAGTACAAACTAAACTTTCATGGAACGTCGATAAAGACATTCTACATGGCATAAAAATGTTACCAAACTATTACAGGGTCCATATATTCACAAGACAGAACACTGAAATATTACAAATCACATTTTACCAAATAAACATGCTATATATAGTCATCGCCGTTGAAAAAGGTGCATCTGTAACAAAATATTATTTTTCCCTCTTTACCAAACAAAATACAACAACAAAATTTACAAAAAAACAAAACAAACAACACCCATCCCTTCAATAAAAACAAAAATCAATATATTAGTTTCCGTAGAACATGATGTTGGAACCAGAATTCAAGCACTCCTGTTGTGTTTGATTTAAATATACACACAACTGTGGTGATATCAGTATATACAAGACAACTAATAATTGTATATTGTTCGTGTATTGTTTAAGTTTTATTTGCAAAACACAATATGCAACTGAAAAAGTTAACCGATACGGTTATGAGACAAAACTTCTGTTCACTATATTATAAAAACAACACACAACAAAACCAAACTGACAGGACAAACATATCGTGAAGGTGGATATCAATGAACAGACATGGTAATAGGTAAGTCGACAACAACAACAACTTCAAACAGACGTTAACAAGGGCAGATAACTCGATACACAACAACGGCTCAACAAGGAACATAGTACAAAGAACAAAACACGTTCCTGCAAGTATACCAGATTAAATCTGAAACTGAAACAGATTAACATGAATTTCAAAGTTAAACCATCAACAACACCAATCACCACAACATTAATACAAATGAATGCGCATTGATCACACATGGCCGGACAACTACAATTACGCTGATATTTGGCAGAGAACAGTAAAAAAAAGACATATAAAACATGGACATCATTTAGAAGGCTGACAGAAACGACACTTTGATATGTTGTTGTGATCTTTTCTATTATAATGAGAACACAATGTGTGAGTGGATTGAACAACACGATGAAATAAGATCACGAACAACGCAGAGGACACAATGATGAAACGTGAACATTTTCCCTTCACCTTGATGGACAACACGATATTGGTTATCACCAAAAACAATGAACTCCCGATTACAATAACCCACCACCTACATAGACTTGCAATGAGAAGTCAATGAGTCAATGAGAGGACAAAAGATCAATGAGAGGTCAAAGAAAACGACAAAGCCACGATGTTAGTAACCTATCCCAAAATTTGATTAAAACGGATACGATACCAGAGCACAACGATCGGAACACAGTTTCTTTCAGACCCTCTAGTTCTTCAAAATTGTCCACGGAGAACAGAAACTCATCCAAAGGCAGACTGGAAATCCCTTTCAATTCCTGCGTCTCCGATAGACCAATTCCAATTGCATATATGTTTATTCCATTGGCCTTTGCCGATTGCGCTTCCGGTATCGTTCTTTGCCCATTAAGGTTCGAAACGCCGTCGGTTATAACAAAAGCAATGTTTGGAGATTGTGAGCGATCACCCCTAGAAGGAATGAACATTTCTTTGGCCATGGTGAAAATGGCGTCAGCAGTGTTGGTACTACCGGTCGCAAATGGAATGTTGCCAATGGCTGAGAGTACCTCTAACTTCGTCGCGAAGGAGTTGAGATGAAACTGTATTTTCACGCCTGTACTATACGTAACTACACCGACTCGAACGTTACCAGAATCAATATCGGCAAAGGTCAACAGGTCTTTTACAAAACTGAGCATGCGCTGGAAGTTAGTCGTCCCAACACTAGTAGACGAGTCGATGACAAAAATGATGTCTTGTGGGGTGTTGCTACAAACTGTGGGATAAAGATAAAACATATTGAAAAGTCTACGTCTCTCGATTCGCTACCATGAAATAATATATAAAATATTGAATAATAATACAGTCATTACAATTGTCTAACGACCCGGCAGTGAAAAAGTTGTTATCGGTTTCATTTACCTTATGTAAGCGTTAAATATATTTAGTTCCGGAAATGTATTGGAAATAAAAAAAAAAAAAATGTAAAATGTTCACGTTGTTTAAGGACCGTGGGATGTGTTTATAATTCCATAAATAGGACACTCTATGACGGAGTTATTCACCTTGCGATAAAGTTGTAGCAGGGGTAGTAGTTGTTGTCGTTGTTGTCGTAGAAGTTGTTGTTGTACTCTCTTATATTAAAATAGACCGGGGAAAAAAAATGATAATTGTATGAAATACTTTGCACATAAATGGATTTACAACCTACAACACGACTCATCATTTGGTATTAGACTATTTCCGGATTGAAATGAAATTTAATTTGATCAAATACATTTTTTATCAATTGATTTTAATTAAAAAGCATATTGAAAAACGAAAACCATCTTCACATTGCGCAAATGTTATAAACACCTGAACTGTATAATAAAGGTAAATGTTTAAAGACAAAGGTTAACAGCCGAAGTCATTTTATAATAAAACATACATGGGACTGAAATTAACCCAACAATCTCTTAACGTGGAATACATTACCAGGACACAGAGATTGAAACATCCCCTTTTTCAGATTTTGTAACTCTGTGAAGTCGTCAACAGTGTGAAAATATTTCTCCAGCGGCAGACTGGATATCCCTTTTAATTCCTCTGTGTCCGCTAACCCTATGCCTATAGCATATATATCTATACCCGCTGTTCGGGCGTGTTCAGCCTGAGGGACGGTTTGGAAGGGGTTGATGTTTGATTGACCATCAGTAATAACGAATGCGATGTTTGGAACGTCCGGTCTGTCTCCATTCGCCGCGGTGAACATGATCTCGGTGAGAGCGAGGAGACCAGAGGCAGTGTTTGTGTTACCGTACATGTACGATATCGTGTCAATGGCGAAAAATAGGTCGGATTTAGATGAAAATGTCCGAAGGTGAAACTGTATTGAAACGTCGGTACTGTATAGTAAAGCGCCTACCCGAACCAGACCATTGTCGATATTGGCATTCAAAAGAAGATCTTTGATAAATGTGAGGATTTTCTGAAAGTTATCAGGACCCACACTTGTTGAGGAGTCGACAACAAAAACAATGTCTTGTCTCTCAGAACCGCAGGCTGTGGACGTAAAACGTTCCTTATTAGCTACAAGGGAGATAATAGACAGCAAACTTTTCTACTTAAATCAGGTATCGATTTCACTACAATGCATGATAGCCTGAAATTATTTCATTTATCATATGACATTTTTTTTAACGATTGGTGCCAATTAACTACACCTCATTCTAATACGTTTGTAGTTTGTTTTGTCTTAAAGACTGATTGCTTAAAACTATGATATCGGATGAACCAGAGAAGGTGAAATATTATATGAATATAAACAGCATTATTTTATTTTTGGATGAGAGTTAAACAAATGATAAAAATGGTTTCCATGGTATCAAGACCAAGAACAGTTTTGTTTTCAACTCACCGACAGGTTTTATATCAATGACCGCTGGAGGTTCTGTAATGAAGGGGTATTGTGAAGTTATTCAGGTTTTTCCAAAACAGACGAGAAAGTATATAGTTTTCTGTTTAGTTTAAAGAGCCATGTTATTTGCTATGTCTTTTATCTATTATCAGAACGGATACACTTTGCACAATTTTGTTAATTGGATTTAAATACATATTCCTTTTAAAAAAGTCCAACTCGTTCCTTCTAAGATAAATATAAGTAAAGGTTGTTTACCGTGGCAGAACGATGTAAACATTTGTTCCTGGAGTACACCTAACTCTGAGAAGTCTTGCACAGTATACAGAAAGTCCTCCAGGGGCTGACTTGATATTTGTTCCAATTCAACGGTATCTGTTATTCCAATACCCAAAGCATAAATATCTATCCCGTCATTCCTACTTGCTTCTGCTTCCGGTATCGTTAAACGGGAATTAATATTGGAAACTCCATCTGTTATAATAATCGCGACGTTTTGGACCTGTGGACGATCTCCATGCTGTGGAGTAAACATTTCGTGGTGCATGCTTTGTAACCCTCCAGCTGTGTTGGTGCTACCAGGCATGAAGTCTATTGCATCAATTGCGGAAAGGATGGAAGCTTTGGTAGAGTATGTATCTAAATGGAACTGAATTACCACTTCACTGCTATAGATAACAATGCCAACCCGTACTATACCACTGTCAATGTCTGCATTGCGGAGGAAATTCTTCGTGAAATCTAAAATCTTTTTGAAGTTGTTTTCCCCAACACTTGTAGAAGAATCCAGTATTAAGACAATATCCTGCTTTTCTGAACTGCATCCTGCGTCAATATTGAAATAGAAAAAAAAAATACTACACAGATTCGTTAATGATTTGCAAGCGTTAACTTATCATTATGGTTAAAATTTGTATTCAATGAAATAACCGTAAAAAATGCAAATTATGTGGGTAAATAGGGGAGGTAATTGGAGGTAATTACCCTGCAGCGTTGTAGTTGGTATCATAGTAGTTGAAGTGGTAGTCGGGAGAGGAGTGGTTGTAGTTGTTGTCGTAGAAGTGGAGGTAGTCGGTGGGACCTCTGGTTATAAAATGTTATCTATATTAGCCAAAATGTCTTTTCTTCTGGTATTCGAACCAGAAACAGTTACATATATATTTTGTGAAAATAATCTCATAACGTTCATTTAATAATTTCTCTTTTAACAATGCGTTCTAAAATAATAACCAATTAAACTTTTATACAAATATTCTTTTTATCAACTGATCACCGAATAATAATGGCATTTCTATATAATGATATGAATATTTAAAAGCAAAGTTAAATAATCAGAAAAAAATAAATTTAATTCTGAATCGGCATCATATAACAAAATCAAATTGCCCTAAACCTTTATAATACATACCAGGTCATTTATAATGTCATCCACAATACATTATTCTACTTAAGGCACCGTTGCAGATGAAACTGCATGTACAACATTCTATTTTAACTAAACCTTCACCTTTACTTCAAATATAAGTGCATAATTACCCGGACAAAGAGATTTAAACATATCTGCCAGTAGACCCTGTAGCTCCGTAAAGTCATCAACAACGTACAGAAATTTGTCAAGTGGTTTGCTGGAAATTCCCTTCAACTCTACAGTTTCTGTCAAGCCTATTCCAATAGCGTATATATCAATACCGGCAGCCCTCGCTATCTCCGCCTGAGGTACGGTTTGGTACGTGTTGATGTTAGATTCCCCATCCGTAATAATGAAGGCTACGTTCGGGACATCTCGTCTATCGCCATTGGAGGGAACGAACATGTCCTCCGTTAAAGCAAGTAGTCCCCCGGCTGTGTTCGTGTTGCCAAAGATGTAGGATATGTCATGGACGGCCTGGAAGACCGCCGCTTTAGTGGTAAACGTGTTGAGGTGGAATTGGATTGTAACCTGCGAGCTGTAGAGGACCACGCCCACCCTTACTGCACCCGAGTCTATGTCGGCAGTACTCAATAAATCTGTCACGAAACCCAGTACTTTCTGGAAATTGATTGTTCCTACGCTTGTTGACGAATCAATGACAAAAACTATATCTCTTTTTCCGCTACCACACACTGCAAAATGAATTAATGTCGTCAATCATAGCAAAAACATTAAATGATTAGAAAAACAGTCAGATTTAACAATTGTTTTCTCTTAGATTTTTGTGCAATTTATAAACGATATGTTGAATTGAACATATATCCTATCATACCTTTCTTAAAAATAACATGTTATAGTTATCAATCTCATGTATGAGACCTAATATTAAGGAACTTTATTCCGCTTTATTAGTTCTTTAAATTACTAAAGACAGTGCTGAACGAATCAAACACAGATGTTTTACCAGGCCTGGGTGTGATAGGAAGGGGCGTTCTGACCGGTATGGTAGGTCCTTGCGTAGACTTTGCTGAGAACACAAAATATTACGCAAAAGTTTAGGTTTCATTAACATATTTAAGTTTAATATCATAAGTACTTTTGCTTAAAATGTTTTTACGTTAAGAGAAGTGTGTTATTTATAGAGAAAGTGTTTGATCGGTTTAAATCCAGAAACTAGCTACATCAAAGGCACATTAAGCACTAGAAATAAAAGGAATGGAACACTTATTTAAAATGTTAACACATTGATGCGAAGAGCTAGACAAATTATTCAGTTTACTGCACGATGTTGATATTTCATTCACATAGCACCCACACGTAGTACTGCAGGAATTAAAATATGTATCTAAAGTGCTCGGGAACATATGTAAAAATACAGATTAAGGGGAAAGGTTACTGTAGAGAATAGAATCTGTGTAATTCAATACCGGCACATATTGAGTTGAACATCTCCTCCTTCAAACCCTCCAATTCTGTAAAATCGTCGACAGTATGTAGATATTTGGAAAAGGGTTGACTAGAAATCCCCGCGAGCTCGGCAACTTCTGTCAATCCGATACCGATGGCATAGATCTTAATCCCAGCGCTCCTGGCTCTCTCAGCAGCAGGAATGGTGTTGAAGGAATCTATATTGGACTGTCCGTCGGTGAGGACAAACGCTATATTTCGACCGGTAGGTCTGTCTCCGTTCTTAGTTGTAAACATTTCAGCAGTCAGCGCGGTTAACCCGCCTGCAGTGTTAGTATTTCCATACACGTATTCAATGTTTTCTATAGCATTAAAGAGTTCCGGCTTGGTAGTGAAGGTGTTTAGGTAAAACTGTACGGACACATCGGTACTGTAAATAACAACACCCACACGAACAGACCCTGAATCCACATCAGCATCCCATAGCATGTCCGTGACAAAATCCAACATTTTGTTGAAGTTGTCAGTCCCTACACTCGTAGAGGAGTCCAGCACGAACACAAGGTCTTGCTCATCCGATTCGCAGGCTGAATTATGAGAATATAGCCAGTTTTTATCATTTTCAATGCATGTATCATTATAACATGTATACGTACAATAAATGTATTGCATTTATACGTTTACGATACATCATGATTTATATTTTTTTTGTTATAGTAAATAACAAATAAATTCAAAACATAATAATGTCATATAATGAGTAATTTTATACGTAGCAACTGTAACGTGATATTTTTTCTTACTGTATCGCTTTATCGAATGACTTACATGAAATTAAACATATTACAAAGATAATTGTAAAGGACTTGCTAGATTCAAATTAATATTCGCCAACAGAAGACTTACCGACAGGTGGCTGAATTTCTGGTAGAGTTTCTGTAAATATGTTTATTTGGAAAATGAAAACGTTATCATTTTAAATTATTTTGTTATAATATACTATAAACATTATTGAAGAAATATTTCTTACTACTGCTGTAGATAGAACAATAAAGAATATGGATTAATAAAATCAGCGGATTGATATTTATTCATTCAAACAGCGAAACGACACTATACACCTGAAGACTTGTCATATTTTATCCCAAAATTGGACTTAACTACAAAATGATTTTAAGCTACATTACTGTGATATTTAAACAGAGGATCTTTTAAATTAGGTATATTTAAAGAAAATCAAATCGAAGTGACTTTCGAAACACATACCTTGACAGAAAGACGCAAATAAACTTTTCTCCAGTTTATCAAGCTGTGTAAAATCCTCAGCTATAAATAGATTTTCTTCAATTGGAAGACTGGAAATCTGTTTCAATTCTTTTGTTTCCGTTAGGCCTATTCCCAAAGCGTATATTACAATACCGTCGTCCTTAGCTAACCCCGCCTCTGGTATGGTTCGCCGCGAGTTAATATTCGATACCCCATCAGTTACAATTATAGCAGTATTTGGAACATTTGGACGGTCGCCATTTTCAGCGGTAAACATTCCATAATGCATTTCCTTTAGGGCGTCGGCGGTATTCGTGCTCCCGGGCATGAACGGAATATCCTCGATCGCATTTAGAACGTCGGAGAGTGTTCTGAACTTGTTCAGGTGAAATTGGACTTTCACGGAGGTGCTGTACGTTACAACACCTACTCGAACGCTCCCTGACTCTATGTCGGCTTTCGTAAGAATGTTTTGTGTAAATTCCAACATTCTTATAAAGTTCTCATCACCAACACTTGTAGACGAATCCAGAATAATAACAATGTCTTGATCATCGCTGCTACATCCTACAATAAGTATTGATGCCATCGATAGTTGGATACCACACGTTGTTGTTATTGGTAACTCTAGGGTTTTATAATTTGTCGAACAACATTTTTTTTGTAAAGTAATAGAAAATTTTAAATAATATTTTAAGACTTTGTTTACTGTTAAACTTCACTTGTTCTACCTCATCTATTTGTAATCCTGGTAGTTTATTAAACAGTACCATCCCGTTCCATCGTAACAACATGATATTTTCATTTAAAAACACCTTTCAAAACTAACGTACAGTATGGAGAACAAAAAAGAATTATAACATTTTCATTTAAACATACCGATACGTTTGATGAAATTTAAATAATTTAAATATCAACACTGACATTGTGTGGCACTAACCTACAAGGTGAGTTGTCGTGGGTACCGTTGTTGTTCTTTGAGTCGTGGTTGTTGTTGGAGTCGGTGTTGTTGTTGTTGTTGTTGTTGTTGTAGATGGTGTTTCTATACATTATCATGAAGGATCGTATGGTGTGAATTATAGAATAAACATTTATTGTATTTCATTTATTTGGTAAATAATACTAAATCCGACATTAATTACGTTTGTTTCAGGTATTACACACTATGTTTTTCTAGATTAAGAATAAACATATTTGCAAAATATTTTTATCATACGGATAATAAGACAAACTTTTCCTGTAAGTATGTAGTTGAATTATTATACAATATATGTTAAGTTTATTACATGTTGAAATAATTTCCTTCGTAGCGATGCAGAAAGCAAACGCAATATACCAAACAGCAACAAACATGACCCAGTACCGAATACATTGAACCCAATACTATGTTCAATTTAGATACATAACAATCATTGTTATATTCTTTATATATTGGTTATCTTGTTAGATACACTGCAATACAATAATGTTTCAATGACTTTACGTGACACATCACATCAAACAAGATATTAATTCGCCAACACACTGTACGAAACTTTGTATCAAACGACCTATATCCTCACATACCTCGAACAAATTGACGGTACAATGTAGTATACATCTATAACAAGACACCTCTAGCCCCAAAACTTTGTTGAACAAACAGTTCAAGATCAGTTAACTGGACGACACCATATGTGTAAACGTATAACGTAATATATTTGACAATGGAAATCGTGCATTACACATACCAGACGACCATATCATGACGGGTTGTCACAGACAAATACAGACAGACTGATACAACTTCACATTCATGAAATGGGTCCCACTCAATACAACATCCGACCCATTGCGATATCAAAGCAGTAATGCAGTCATTACAAGCACACGTTTTACACATGTGTATACGACATCAAAATTAACAGGTACACATTTTACACCTGTTTTTACGACATCAAAATTTACAGGTACAAGTTTTACACCAGTGTTTATGACTTCAAAATTAACAGGTTCAAGTTTTACATCAGTGTTTACGACATCAAAATTAACAGGTACATGTTTTACACCTGTATTAACGACATCAAAATTAACAGGTACAAGTTTTACATCTTAATTTACGATATCAAAGATAATAGGTACAAGTTTTACACATGTGTTTACGACATCAAAGATAACAGGTACACGTTTTACACCTATGTTTACGACATCCATGATAACAGGTACATATTTACTCCTGTGTTTACGACATCAAAGATAACAGGAACACGTTTTACACATGTGTTTACGACATCAAAGATAACAGGTACACATTTACTCCTGTGTTTACGACATCAAAGATAACAGGTACACGTTTTACACATGTGTTTACGACATCAAAGATAACAGGAACATGTTTTACTCCTGTGTTAACGACATTAAATATAGCAGGCAAATGCTTTACTCCTGTGTTTACGACATCAAAGATAACAGGAACACGTTTTACACATGTGTTTACGACATCAAAGATAACAGGTACACATTTACTCCTGTGTTTACGACATCAAAGATACTAGGTACACGTTTTACACATGTGTTTACGACATCAAAGATAACAGGAACACGTTTTACTCCTGTGTTAACGACATTAAATATAGCAGGCAAATGCTTTACTCCTGTGTTTACGACATCAAAGATAACAGGCAAATGCTTTACACATGTGTTAACGACACCAATGGTTAAAGGTACACGCTTTGTTAACACCTTATGCCTTAATAGAATTGTTAGGTGATTATGTTTCCTTCACATATAAAAAAAAACCTCCACCAAATATAGAAAACTGTTTTACCCGGACAGATGGACTCAAACATTCTATCCTTGAGATTGTACAAATCCTCGAAACCTTCCACTGTATACAAGTAGTCTTGTAATGGTCTACTAGCAATGCCTTTCAGTTCCTCTGTTTCTTTAAGCCCTATACCGATAGCATACAGATCTATGCCTGCTAACTTCGCCTCGCTTGCCTCAGGAATGGTTCTCCTCGCGTTAATGTTAGACTGCCCATCAGTCACAATTATTGCTACGTTGCGTACATCAGGTCGGTCACCATGTTGGACAGAAAACATCTTTTGGCGCATTACCGTTATTCCGTCAGCAGTGTTTGTACTTCCGAGTATATAAGGAATCCTGTCAATAGCTTGAAATACATCAGCTTTATTGCGGTGTTGATTTAAATGAAACTGTATTTCTACATCTGAGCTATATATCAAAACGCCTACCCTGACATTTCCAGAGTCGATGTCGGCAAGTGATAGAATGTCCTTTACGAATTCCAACATTCGTCGAAAGTTGCCATCACCTACGCTAGTTGAGGAGTCCAGAATGAATACCAAATCTTGTGGGACCCCACTACACGTTACTGTCAATAGAATTGTACAAGGCTGGGTTCAGCTATTGCTAGAGTCAGTATATTGACAACATCTTTACGTTATATATATAAGATTGTTTTTCTTGAACTTTCTAAGAATTTTGTGTACGCCCTTCTTCATTTAGTGTATTAACAACGGGTATTATATAATAATGATGTAATATGGCTGTTTTATCACTTTCAAATGACACCCACAAAAAGATGTCAGCTTACCACCTGCCGGTAAGGTATAGGACGGGACTGATTTCAAATTATCGATTCTCAAATATACCTCGCCAAAATGATTTTGATCGTGTAGTTAATCGCCAAAATAGCATAAAAACAAGAAAAGTTGGCAATGTTAATAATTCAACTTTCATTCACTGAAGATATTTTTGAAATGGCAGAACGTCTTAGTTACAGGAAAGCTTACCATAATTATTCATGTTATTTGAAAATAAAATATTCCAAACAATCAGTTGGAATTATCCCCACCTTAACGCATGGCATCTAGTTTTAATTGTTCATACTATATACAATTCCTCCAAATTAGTTCTTTGTATTATTCGTTAACTTAATATATCTAGTCAATATTGAATGAAAAATGAAAAATTAATGGAATAATTCACATACTAGCGAAATTCCCGATTGAATGTAAATAATAAAATGAATATATATAAACTCAGGAATACCACATACACTCACCTACAGGTTGTGGTGTTAGAATTGGAACTGAAAAAAAATCATTTAAAAGTTTGCTTATAATATTATGCTTCAATCTAGAGCGGAAAGAAATCGCGGTTGAATGACTTAGTTCCGTTTACACATAATCGATTTATTAGAAAAAAATATGAGTTTACGAACTGGTTGATTACAAAGACATTTAGTTTGAATTTTAGTTATTTTTATGTAGGATATAAATTGCAAAACTTTAACATGTATCTATGATGCGGGTTTTACTGCTTCAATGGCGTTAGATAAATTTAAACTATTTATATCTGAAATTGTTTACCAAGCTACTAACCAGGACAGAAACTTTTAAAGATGTTATCTTGGAGAGCATCTAGTTCTGAGAAATCTTCCACGGTGTACAGGTAATCCGATAAAGGTGTGCTGGCCATTTGTCTAAGTTCATCTTGCTCTGTGATACCTATACCTAGAGCGTAAATCTTTATACCGGCTGATTTTACTTCATTTGCTTCCGGGACGGTTTGTCTCGAATTGATGTTCGAAACGCCATCTGTGATAATTATAGCAATATTCGGAACATTGGGTCGATCTCCTGCAAATACTCGGAACATCTCAGACCTCATCGTTTTAAGTGCATCGGCAGTATTCGTGCTGCCATACTGGTAAGGTATAGCGTCTAATGCGCCAAATACATCGTTCTTTGTTTTCCAGGTGTTCAACTGAAACTGAATCTGTACATCTGTGCTGTACGTTAAAGCTCCAACATGTACTGACCCCGAATCGATATCCGCTACATTTAAAAAGGATTTCACAAAGTTGATGATGCGCCGGAAGTTGTCATCGCCAACGCTGGTAGAGGAATCCAGTACAAACACGATATCCTGTCCAGCTGACACACACGCTACAATCATTGGTTTACCATGTTACGAAATGGTCATGTCTGACAACGTGGTTTTTAATTCAGAGCATTATGATTAATACATTTGTGAATTATTTAGAAATCAATTGATGCCGACACCCTACACGCATCGACTTCACTATATTTAAGTTTAGGTTAATTTTGACATTAAATGTTTAAATGAAATAAAAAAAGATAATAATAATAATAGTTCGGTAATTACATATATTTTCCATTCTGAGGCATTAATTGAACATAAAATGGAAGTGTCCTATGTGGCTATATTGGGCTATTTGTGTTGACCAGACTTGGCAAGTTGTTCACATACGTACCAGGTACAGTAGAAGGGGGGAAAGTGGTCGTTGTTGAAACAGTTGTTGTGGAAGTCGTTGTTGTTGTTGGAGCTGGCGTTTCTTTAAAATGTCAAACGATATAATTATATATGTCTTCATTCCTTACGCCCGAAATATGTTACCGTAAGTGTCTGCTGTTATAACGATAGAGACATGTCTGTCGAACATTAACGTACTTTATAGGCATAATTAATGCGATTTACATATAACATTTAGTGGCATATTAGATTTAGATTCGCTTCGATGATTATTTTACCTAATTAAATAAATATTTGAAATGCACATCTCATAAACCTTGTAAATGTATTGACTCCAATTATAATACCCCGATTCCACAAACGGTAACACCCATATCCTAACAAGTATGTCAGCAACTAAGTTGTTGGTGTAAATAAACATTCACTTAAAACTTGATCTTTACCAAACATCGACAGAAAACAGACAAGTCAAAGTTCCATTAACAAAAACAGACAACTCGACATTCACCAAGCAAAGACAGACACATGTATATTTCTGAGACACTACCTGGGCAAACAGTCTCAAAAATGGTTTTCTTCAATCCCTGCAACTCTGAGAAGTCATCAACAGTGAACAGGTATTCATCGAGAGGTCTGCTGGAAATTCCCTGAAGTTCCACAGTTTCCAATAATCCGATTCCAATAGCATATATCTCTATTCCTGACTGCCGAGCAAGCTCGGCATTCGGAACAGTATGCCTGGAGTCTGTATTAGATTGACCGTCCGTTATAACAAAGGCAATGTTCGGAATACCTTGTCTATCACCTTTCTGTGCAGTAAACATTTCCGAACTCATTACCCGGAGACCCCCGGCTGTGTTGGTGTTTCCAAGTTTATAGGGTATACTATCTATAGCTCTATATACTTCAGCTTTAGTTTTAAACTCATTCAGCTGGAATCGAACTTCGACCCCAGTACTATAAATGAGTGCTCCCACACGCACCCGACCAGAATCTATATCTGCATTAGATAGGAGGTCTTTGACAAAATTCAGGACCTCGCGAAAGTTGTCAGTACCGACACTTGTAGACGAATCCAGGACAAAAATGATATCTTGCTCACTTTGTCCACATGCTTGAAAAATAACAAAAAAGGAAACTTTATCGTAACTGTTGATTACATAAAAATTATCACACAGACCTTGTGGTCGACACCATATCATTCAAACATTTGTGAAGACCTTTTAAAAGTTGCGAATGGACAGGACAGGAGAAAGAGAAGAACAGAATGTTATATGGTTGATAAAAAGAACAGAAACCGGTTTAGAATATTATCAGACTACTTATTTGAAATAAAAAAACAGAACTGAGAATTCGAGCAATCAAGTACATTCGATTGATTCTGAATTTCTGATTCAGAATGCCGTACATTGAACTGTTGTTTGAACACGTGTTTGCTACATAAGACAGACTCACCCATTGTGGACGATGTGGTTGTGAAAGGAGGGGCGGGGCTAGCTGCTGGTCTTTCTTCTGTAGAGAGGAGTACATGTAAACAACCTTGCATTATATATGCATATATGTAAATCTTTATCGATTCAGTTTTCTAGTTATTCAAGTCTTATTAACTTTGCGGAACAATGATCGCAGTATACAATATATGGCATTCACTTGTTTTGTCTAACGATTGAAAGCGATTAGATATTATTGTTGTTTACTTAAATGTTTTTATTTTGAGAATGTTGCGCTTTCAGACACCAAAGCTATAAGTACCCATCCATTGATGTATACATAAAAATATTTTTACAAAACACATTCCAGACCAGAGAAACACGTCACAATCTCCAAAGCAACACCTTAGACGCCAACTTATCGAATTCACCATAGAACGACAAGCACACAACACCAACCAAACGTAATGATATGCACATGAAAGACGCGACATAAACGCCCGTGGAAAAATATCAGCATGCCACCCGTGGTTACAATATAATTTAATCTCACCATATATTACTTAGATACTATTCTTTCCGGATTAATTTAATAATAATAATAAAATGAAAACAGTTAAATCAATAACCAAACCCCAAACCATTCGCAGCGCAGTTACCGAAACTAAACGTTAAAGCCGCAAGCATTTTCCTCGCACTTTTTGGATAAGATAAACATTATACCAAAACAGACAGCTTCAAATATTCTAGCCAGGAGTCCGGTCAGCTCGGCGAAGTCATGTACAACGTGAAGATGGTCAGTTAGAGGCTCACTTGCCATGCCTTTTAGCTCATCGGTTTCGAGGAGACCTATACCAATAGCGTATATTTCGATTCCGGAATCCTTTGCCGCTTCCGCTTCCGGTATGGTTTTAGCCGTTTCGATATTTGATTGTCCATCCGTTATGATAACAGCAATATTAGGCACTTCCGGTCTGTCTCCTCTTGCCTGCGTAAACATCTCTGTTCTCATTGCTTTTATACCACCAGCTGTGTAGGTGTTTCCGAATGAATGGTCGATCTTGTCAATCGCTCGGAAAACCTCAGAGGTCGTCGTATACTTGTTCAGATGAAACTCTATTGATACACTTGTGCTATAAACAACCAAACCAACTCGAGTGTTCCCAGAGTCAATGTCAGCAAATGCTAAAAAATCCTTAATAAAATTTATCACACGTTTGAAGTTAGCTGTGCCGACGCTTGTGGACGAATCCACGATAAATATGATATCGAGTTGTGGAGGGAAACACGCTAAATGTAAAAAAAAATAAAAAAATGCAAATATAGTTTTATTCATATTATATAAATGAAATTATATCAATAAAAAATAATAATTACATGATGGTTAAAAATTAACTTTCTTTATTGATTGATCTATTAATTTAAAAGATAAGGAAAAGTTCAACTTTATTGTAAGACCAATAACTTATTAGTACTTCTAACTACAGCGATTTTTGTAACTTATTGTTATCTAATATCCTCCTAAGAGTTTGATGAGATAATGTGTTTAAATTACAAACGGAAATAGAATTAGATTAATAATTCTGACATGGGAAAACAAAAGAGAATATTTCTTTTAAACTGAGTACTGATTTTCCGCGGAGGCACTACCTGACTGTACGGTTGATCTTCCTTCCAATAAGTAGTGTTTGTAGTTTTGTAATATAATTTTCATAAAAAATCATTCAGGTAATATGGTTAACAAGTTCATAAAGAAGTTAAAAACAGGAAAATAAAAAATAAAAAAATGCAAACAACAGAGGTCCTTACTTGTTCAAAACTTAATAGCTCGCCAAACAAATTGCGAACTTTCTTTATTATGTAGGGAGGGACACCATCTAAAGTGAAAGGAAGCGGACTCGTACTGTTTGCAGTTATCTGTCTCCAGTAAACCGTTTGGTGAGTTTTTCTCTATCTAAAGTAGCGTTCTTCTATCGTAAAAAGTCACAACATGTTCAACTGAATGCCGATATGAGATAAAAGGATATTCCTGTTGACGAAATAAGATTATAGGCTAAGTGTATGATCAGGTTTTTACTCACTGGGAATTACACGGATCGGTTTAGGTTCTTCTGAAAAGTAAAATCGATTCAAATAAATCCTTATAATATGGATTTAACATCGGGATATGGGAATATATAGACCTCATATTTCGTCAAACAGCAAACGTAAGTCACGTTCGGGTCTAGTGTTTGACTAAGGCAAGAGTACATTACTAAACCAAAACCTATATATACGGTTCTAACACCTTTAGAAATGTATTAAAAACAAACCCAAACCACCACCAGAAATCTTCACCAGATCAAAGTAAGTAATATACATACGCTAAACTAAATAGATTACCTATGAGTAAAGCTTAAAAAGAATAGAAGATCAGAAATAAAAAAAAAAAAACATTATTTAAACAGCATTGTATTATAGATACAATTACAAGGCAGTGAACATATGAAACATGTACCAGAAACAAAACAGACTCACTACACTACGCCATCTTAATTTTACATTCCTTAATATCTAATCTTACACCCTTGGGATGGGAAATAATTTATGTTTCGGCAAGAAAAGAAATAATTGTATTTACAAATACACAATACGTTTGTGTTAGAGAAAAGAAAGAAATATAGACATTTAGAATTGTAAAACAAATAATTGAAATATATGCAGAGAGCACATAGAAAAGACAATACTCACAATATCACCACAATAAGCTTGAAAAAAGCAGTATAGGAAAGGTCATTTTCCCTTTGCACCACAATAGTAACTACTGCAGAGAGACACGGGATATTTACTAAATGTTTGGAACAAAAGCTAAAGCGTCAGTAGTAAGGTTTGCAACCTCGTTCCCCCCTTTCCATTTACATAAATGATGTTACCAAGACAGAAGGACTCAAACAACGTCTTTTTCACTTGGTTCAGCTCAGAGAAATCTTCAATAGTTAAGAGGAAATCATCTGTCGGACTACTCGCTATTCCTTTAAGTTCTACCGTCTCATCCAAACCAATCCCGATAGCATATATTGATATCCCTAATGATTGCGCTTCCTCCGCTCTTGAAATCGTCTGCCTCATGTTGATGTTTGACACTCCGTCTGTGATTACCATGGCAACGTTAGACACATCGCTACGGTCGCCGCGATCTACAGTGAACATATCGCTATACATTGTTTTAAGTGCATCGGCTGTATTGGTACTCCCGGCAACATATCTTACATCTTCAATTGCAGAGATAACTTCAGCCTTCGTGCTGAATGTATTCAGATGAAAGTGAACGGTGACTGAAGTACTGTAGCTAACCAGTCCAACACGGACACTTCCGGAATCAATGGCCGCACCCAACAAGAAATCTTTCGTAAAATTGAGCACCTTTCGGAAGTTCCTCTCCCCAACACTCGTTGATGAATCCAGGATGAACACTATATCTTGCCGCAGCGACTTGCACGCTAAAATGCAGGCAATACATCGCAAATGTATAATGAGCAGCATGCAACAAATATTGCATATCTATAACGCTTTTGCAAAATATAAACGCAAGATGCAGCGAACGTTATCGTTACTGATATATTTGAAATCTATGCATATTCAATTTTAAAGTTAAACCTATGTATTATTTTCTACAGTACAAAAAATGTCAGAACTTTCTTAATTATGATTTTGTATTGAATATCTTAGCGTTTAAACAAATATCGTGTTATCGAATTGTAATGATCTTTCATTTTTGATAAAACATAGTTGAAGTGAATGTAGTCGATCTCTTAGCCGACTCACCTAACTCCACCGGCTGCGGAGGAGGTGGGGGGATATCTGAAAGGAAACACGTAATGCACAAACTTCCATTAGAACGCGTATAAATGTTTTGTGGAAAATACATTTGGAGTTTCTTGTTCATTCGATTTTGAAATACGTATTTGGGCTAACTTCAATAGATATTAAATAATGATCATAATATCATATCAGAAATGCAACGGAATGTCCTGAACTTAAATGAAATTATCTACATTCAAAGTTTTTCTTTTACTCCTTTATCTTAACCTTTAAAGTGTTTTACGACAATAAAGTATTGAAAGTTGACACATCAATCATTTAGCAGTATATCATATGTAAATAACTAACATATTATCATAGCAACATATGTTTACAGCAATGTAGCGCCATGTCCTGACCGCATATGTAACGCAATGTGACAAACCGCACATGTACATAATTTCGTTTGACCTACCATACACATATACAGTTTCCCAACACCAAATACACCAACATAACTACAGCTCTATCACAAAAACATACATCATGATAGGCATTGCTACAATACAGAAACCGCAACGTGAACAATTATAATTACTTCACAATAACTCCCATCACAGTACATCATTGCAACACCACACTGACACAAGCAACTACTAACCATATTTCCATACATCTTTTTCGTAACACCCTGTATAAAGATATACCCCAACATACAGCCACTAGTAACGACTTAACTGCATTTCGTCAACGTCAAGTACAGCACCATTCACCACCACGCAGACAAGAGTAAATAATAAGCCACATTACGTACAGTTAAGGTTCACCAACACTTCTTGTCACGCAAAATATAGATATGAACATATTTCACCATCACCTACAATGTCGACACAATGTACCCACCCGAACAGAGAGAGGGGAACAGAGTATCCTTCAGTTCATCCAGACCTCCAAAATCACTGACTGTGAAACGGTTACGTACAATAGGAGCGGTTACTATTTGATCAAGTTCTGTTGTATCATGTAAATTAACACCCACCGCGTATATATGAATGCCTACTTTTTTGGCTTTTTTTGCCTCTGGAATTGTTCTGGCAGAATTAATGTTCGATGTCCCGTCAGTTAGTATAAAAGTTATGTCAGGAACACCTTCCCTATTTCCATTTTCTGGTGAATATAATTTTACTCTCATATCACGCAATGCGTCTGCAGTATTCGTGCTACCGAATTCGAAAGGGATACTGTCTATAGCTTCCATTATTTGGGCTTTAGACGAGAACGCATTAAGATAAAAGTGTACTCTTGATCGGGAACTATAGGTGAGAAGTCCCACCCGAACAGAACCAGAGTCAATGTCAGCTTTTGATATCAGTCCTTTCGTAAAATTTAGGACTAGTTTGAAATTTCGTTCTCCTACGCTGGTCGATGAATCCAAGAGGAATACGATGTCATATTGGGCAGATCCACACACTGCAAACATGTGTAACACAAATACAGTCAGTGACCGTTAATATTGATATAATCAGATACAAACCTTCATTTTATCATAATAAGAGAATAAATGAAGCACTCTTATTTCAAATGAATTAGTTTTGAAAAAATTCAAACTCTTTAATAAAATGAACAACATTATTTACGGCTGGTCACTTGAATTCGGAATCAGACATGATTCAACGCTAAAATTCAATGTTTTTCTCGATTTTCGCACTGGTATAGCAACAAACCAAACAAAACAAAAATCTTAAAAATCTTAGGATTTATATAATACTTTGTCTCACCCCCGTTTTTCGGATGTCGAGACGATGCTGATTCTTCCACTTGTTTTTCTGAAATTAGCCACAGACGGTTACTACAAAGCAGTATACATTTGCTTTGTCGTACGGATACCCTTATGATTACGTTTCAGCTCTGTGTTATATACTTTGCAATGCAGGTTGCGGTTCACTTGTTTTGCAGCGAATCAAGAATGGTTAGCCGCTTGTAAACGCGACAGCAATGCGATGCTTGGACGGCTCCGTTTATTTTGCATACTGAAATGCCATAGGCTATAGTGAACTACATGCAATATACATATTGATACATGATATTGTGCGTCGTATACATTTAACAAGTCAGTTGGAATAAGCACTATATGAATCATTTGCCAAAGCATACACATATGTATAAAAGTTCAAACATTCAGAACCTTTAAGCAATTATTTTTCTAAACTCATAAGTTTACAAGCTACTTAACATTTGCCCATTACCGACTTCTCTAATCTGTTAAATTTTCCATATATCTCCGTGATTATTGAACAACGAAACCAGCACCAAAGCCTTTTAATCAGTATAACATATTTATCGATGTACTTTACACTATGATTACAAATTATAGAGTCAACATATAAATGTTACCAATGTAAAACATTTATTGTTTGACTCTGTTTGATTTATATATCAGAATTTTAAACAAAATATAGTTTAATTTTCAGAACTAAGATCAATGCAGACATTGATACACATTAGAATAAAATCATTTAAAGCATCATTTATCAATATTCTAGAATAATACGCCAGGCGGTGCATGCATTTACCTATACAGATCTTTGAAAAAAGATCTGTCTTCATGCCGTTCAAACTGTCGAAGTTATCAACGTTGAAGCTGTGTGTATCTTTAGGCTTGCTCGAGATCCCGTCTATTTCGGTAGTTTCCATTAGCCCAATACCAATTCCATATATCTCCACACCTTCCCTTTTTGCGGCATTAGCCTCTGGAATTGTTCGTCCGGAATTGATGTTTGATTCCCCATCAGTCATTACAATAGCAATGTTCGGAGCGTCGGACCTATCACCGTGTGACGGGATGAATATCGTATCACGCATGGCTTGTAATGCGGACGCAGTGTGTGTGTTTCCGTAGCTATAAGGTATATTGTCTATGTAGGTCAACAAATCTTGTTTGTTATCTATAGCATTTAGTAGCAGAGTTACCTTGACATTGGAGTTAAAGACCAAGACTGCGACTCGGTAATGTCCGGAATCAATCGGGGCTGCTCCGATGATATCCTTCATGAAATCCAACATTTTTCTGAAATTTTCATCCCCGACACTTGTTGACGAATCAAGAATGAACAGTATGTCACCTCTCCCATCCGAACACCCCTTAATAACTGAAAATAGGTACACAACAGATAGTCATGTTTTCAGCTGAATAATTATAGAAATAGGTCACAACAAATAGTCATGTTTACAGTTGTATAGTTATAGAAATAGGTCACAACAGATAGTCATGTTTACAGTTGTATAGTTATAGAAATAGGTCACAACAGATAGTCATGTTTACAGTTGTATAGTTATAGAAATAGGTCACAACAGATAGTCATGTTTACAGTTGTATAGTTATAGAAATAGGTCACAACAGATAGTCATGTTTACAGTTGTATAGTTATAGAAATAGGTCACAACAGATAGTCATGTTTACAGTTGTATAGTTATAGAAATAGGTCACAACAGATAGTCATGTTTACAGTTGTATAGTTATAGAAATAGGTCACAACAGATAGTCATGTTTACAGTTGTATAGTTATAGAAATAGGTCACAACAGATAGTCATGTTTACAGTTGTATAGTTATAGAAATAGGTCACAACAGATAGTCATGTTTACAGTTGTATAGTTATAGAAATAGGTCACAACAGATAGTCATGTTTACAGTTGTATAGTTATAGAAATAGGTCACAACAGATAGTCATGTTTACAGTTGTATAGTTATAGAAATAGGTCACAACAGATAGTCATGTTTACAGTTGTATAGTTATAGAAATAGGTCACAACAGATAGTCATGTTTACAGTTGTATAGTTATAGAAATAGGTCACAACAGATAGTCATGTTTACAGTTGTATAGTTATAGAAATAGGTCACAACAGATAGTCATGTTTACAGTTGTATAGTTATAGAAATAGGTCACAACAGATAGTCATGTTTACAGTTGTATAGTTATAGAAATAGGTCACAACAGATAGTCATGTTTACAGTTGTATAGTTATAGAAATAGGTCACAACAGATAGTCATGTTTACAGTTGTATAGTTATAGAAATAGGTCACAACAGATAGTCATGTTTACAGTTGTATAGTTATAGAAATAGGTCACAACAGATAGTCATGTTTACAGTTGTATAGTTATAGAAATAGGTCACAACAGATAGTCATGTTTACAGTTGTATAGTTATAGAAATAGGTCACAACAGATAGTCATGTTTACAGTTGTATAGTTATAGAAATAGGTCACAACAGATAGTCATGTTTACAGTTGTATAGTTATAGAAATAGGTCACAACAGATAGTCATGTTTACAGTTGTATAGTTATAGAAATAGGTCACAACAGATAGTCATGTTTACAGTTGTATAGTTATAGAAATAGGTCACAACAGATAGTCATGTTTACAGTTGTATAGTTATAGAAATAGGTCACAACAGATAGTCATGTTTACAGTTGTATAGTTATAGAAATAGGTCACAACAGATAGTCATGTTTACAGTTGTATAGTTATAGAAATAGGTCACAACAGATAGTCATGTTTACAGTTGTATAGTTATAGAAATAGGTCACAACAGATAGTCATGTTTACAGTTGTATAGTTATAGAAATAGGTCACAACAGATAGTCATGTTTACAGTTGTATAGTTATAGAAATAGGTCACAACAGATAGTCATGTTTACAGTTGTATAGTTATAGAAATAGGTCACAACAGATAGTCATGTTTACAGTTGTATAGTTATAGAAATAGGTCACAACAGATAGTCATGTTTACAGTTGTATAGTTATAGAAATAGGTCACAACAGATAGTCATGTTTACAGTTGTATAGTTATAGAAATAGGTCACAACAGATAGTCATGTTTACAGTTGTATAGTTATAGAAATAGGTCACAACAGATAGTCATGTTTACAGTTGTATAGTTATAGAAATAGGTCACAACAGATAGTCATGTTTACAGTTGTATAGTTATAGAAATAGGTCACAACAGATAGTCATGTTTACAGTTGTATAGTTATAGAAATAGGTCACAACAGATAGTCATGTTTACAGTTGTATAGTTATAGAAATAGGTCACAACAGATAGTCATGTTTACAGTTGTATAGTTATAGAAATAGGTCACAACAGATAGTCATGTTTACAGTTGTATAGTTATAGAAATAGGTCACAACAGATAGTCATGTTTACAGTTGTATAGTTATAGAAATAGGTCACAACAGATAGTCATGTTTACAGTTGTATAGTTATAGAAATAGGTCACAACAGATAGTCATGTTTACAGTTGTATAGTTATAGAAATAGGTCACAACAGATAGTCATGTTTACAGTTGTATAGTTATAGAAATAGGTCACAACAGATAGTCATGTTTACAGTTGTATAGTTATAGAAATAGGTCACAACAGATAGTCATGTTTACAGTTGTATAGTTATAGAAATAGGTCACAACAGATAGTCATGTTTACAGTTGTATAGTTATAGAAATAGGTCACAACAGATAGTCATGTTTACAGTTGTATAGTTATAGAAATAGGTCACAACAGATAGTCATGTTTACAGTTGTATAGTTATAGAAATAGGTCACAACAGATAGTCATGTTTACAGTTGTATAGTTATAGAAATAGGTCACAACAGATAGTCATGTTTACAGTTGTATAGTTATAGAAATAGGTCACAACAGATAGTCATGTTTACAGTTGTATAGTTATAGAAATAGGTCACAACAGATAGTCATGTTTACAGTTGTATAGTTATAGAAATAGGTCACAACAGATAGTCATGTTTACAGTTGTATAGTTATAGAAATAGGTACACAACAGATAGTCATGTTTACAGTTGTATTGGTATAGAAGTAGGTCACAACAGATAGTCATGTTTACAGTTGTATAGTTATAGAAATAGGTACAAAACAGAGAGTCATGTTACAGTTGTATAGTTATAGAAATAGGTACACAACAGATAGTCATGTTTACAGTTGTATAGTTATAGAAATAGGTCACAACAGATCGTCATGTTTACAGTTGTATAGTTATAGAAATAGGTCACAACAGATAGACATGTTTACAGTTGTATAGTTATAGAAATAGGTACAAAACAGAGAGTCATGTTACAGTTGTATAGTTATAGAAATAGGTCACAACAGAGAGTCATGTTTACAGTTGTATTGTTATAGAAATAGGTACACAACAGATAGTCATGTTTACGGTTGTATAGTTATAGAAGTAGGTCACAACAGATAGTCAGTATAGGTATAGAAATAGGTCACAACAGATAGTCAGGTTTACAGTTGTATAGTTATAGAAATAGGTACAAAACAGAGAGTCATGTTACAGTTGTATAGTTATAGAAATAGGTCGCAACAGATAGTCATGTTTACAGTTGTATAGTTATAGAAATAGGCCACAACAGATAGTCATGTTAACAGTTGTATAGTTATGTGGTGTATTGTCGGTTAAGCAAAATCAGCTTCTTTGAAATAAACGAATTTGATGAATATTCATATCAGGTGGGCTAAATCGATCATTCATAAAACCAATTCTTGTTTTAAATTAAATTGAAACTCACATAAAGAAACGGGTGACACAAATGTAAATAAAAACATCAATACCTGAATGAAGGAGGTATGCATCATTAAGAAATCCTTTCACGTCCACGTATTATAAAATATATGTTTGATGGATTGAAACATGTTATATTGGAAGCGTAATATATTATTGTGTTGATCAATATAATGTTGTATTACCTGACGAGCCTGTCTGGGGTTGTGGCAGTGACGGTATCAACAGATTGTCCACCCCTGTCGGTACAGCATTAAAACAGTGCATGAACATTAAATCACACGAGGTCAATCTCTATTTTTGAGCGCTTTGTTATCGCGTGGTCAATATTTCAAAAAAGTCTTTATATGATATTATATCCATTACATTTATATAACATTTTTTTGTTATAAAATCGTTTGGTTTGAACTTTCGCTACCGTTGTTAGTCCATATTCGTTAATTCTTGATTAAAATGATAATGAAATCACCTTGTTTACTTAAGTTATGTTTCAGGTCATGAATATAATGGACATAATATTTCTATACTATCTTAAATTTCGATATGTCCCATGTCATAACAGTTATATAATGAAAATTTCATACCTCGTTTCTATATATTGTATAGTAGTTAAATGATGATCATGTGTGTATTATTGACATAATGTAGCAAAACAAAAAAAAAAGAAAAGAAAATAACATCAGATTAAGGATTGCGAAATGGAACAATGGAACAAGACGTACATACACGTACACACGTGTAAAGAGCATATACATAGGGCAGCGGCTTAAATAGATAGCGGCAATTGCGAATAAAATAAACATCACGGCAACGAAACCGACAAAAGGACAAATTAATGACAAAACATTTCTGACATATAGTGAATACGAATACTGTTTTGTAGATCAATTTACAATGAAGTCCTTCATCTATTAGTCTTTATCTGTTGTAGTAAAATAAGTAAGTAACACTATACCTCCTGTGCAAACGCCATCAAATAACTCATTCGAAATCGCCGGTAGCGCATCATAGCTGCTAACAAGGATACGGTGAACAGACAGAGGTTTGCTGACTATCCCGTCAATCTCCTGTCGATCTCTCATACCAACACCAATGGCGTATACTTGTATCCCAGCAGCCCTTGCACTGTTAGCTTCCGGTATACTCCGGCGCGCATTCGTGTTTGATATCCCATCTGTTATAAGAACGATCATCCCCTGTACCCCCGCCCTCCTCCCTGGGCCCCTCCCTAACACTTCCTCGCGGGTAGCCCTAATAGCGTCAGCCGTGTTGGTATTACCATAGGAGTAAGGGATATTCTTAAGTTCTCTCTCTAGATCTGCTCTAGAAGTAGCCTGGTTGAGATAAACTGTTTTGGTGATCTTTGTATTGTAGACTACAATTCCTATCCTGTATGTGCCCCCGTCTATATCGACAGCATGGCCGAGTTCTGATATCCAGGACATAATTTTGCGGAAACTTGTTGTTCCCACGCTCGATGAAGAGTCGATGACAAACACGATGTCACGTGGTACAGCAGTGCATGTTCGACTCTCTGAAAATTTAGATATCTTGTATATATCTTGCTATCAAAGGTTATTTATTGTAGCCGGATATTATCAGTTGAGATTTCTTGATGTGCGACATATTTTTATTTCCTTCTATTTATATTTCTTGGCATTATTTTTCTTTTCGCATGCAGTTAGAAACCTGTTGCATGCAATCTTACAATATGTAATGTATTATATTTTTTGGTGTTATAAACAAGGTTCTTGATCATTTCGAAACAAAGGGGAAAACATTGCAGACCGCAATATGATGATCATTTTCATCCGAAATGACCAGACAATATAGATGCACAGAAGATTTATATACCATATGAATGTATCTACCTTCGCAGACTTCTATCATTAAAGCATTCTTGATCTTCTCCATTTCGTCGAACGTATTAACGCTAAACCGATTTTTCTCGATTGGTTTGTTGGCCATCCCGGCTAATTCCGCAGCTCTTCCGACACCTACGTCCATCACAAGCACCCGTATTCCCTCATTTCGAGCAAGATTAGCCTCTGGAACGGACCGCCTCGGATTCATGTTAGCCAGACCATCCGTGATCAGCATTATCAGGTTAGTGGCATCTGGTCTGTCGCCTCCTTCTGGACTGAACATACTAACCCTGGCAAACCTTAGGGCATCAGCCGGATTTGTATTACCGTAAGTATACGGAATATTATCTATGAAACTCAAAAGGTCGGCCGAAGTTTGAAAATCATTCAACATAGTTTTGTGAACTACAAATGTGTTGTAGGTTAAGATGCCAACTTGGAATCGACCAGAATCCATATCTAATGACTTTACAATGTTCTTAGTGAAATCCAACATGCTGTTAAAGTTTCCTTTCCCAACACTTGTGGAGGAATCTAAGAGGATGGCAATATCTGCCTTCCCCGACACACACTTAATGGTTTCTGAAAATGAAGGAGTGAGTGAACTTCACACATATTCAACAGTCAACATATATATTTATCAATGATACGAAATGAGCATGAACATGAACAGATGCATTTGCATCGTGAACGTATATCATACAGGAATCAATCCAAAAAGTGAGATGAATTGATGAATGAAAAATTAACACTAATCGAAAAATAAAGATTGTTAGAAAAAAATGATACATATAATGATTGAAATGTATAGTTCTGTATCGGAACATATTCAACAATCTTATTATCAATATTCGTACACATGCCGATCACCAAAATTTGAACGAGTACATAAAGACATAGACCAATCACCGAATATGTGGGATCTCTGTCAACCAATCACCATTTACATGCGTTTTCTCGCCCCCAATCACCGTGTATATGCCATTCCGTCAACCGAACAATGTGTATGAAGCATTTTTGTTAACCAGTTACTATTAATTTGTTATTTCTATAAAACAGTCACCCTGTAAAAGCAGTTTCTTTATGCAAGTGATCAATATCATTTCCTCGCTAATATTTCATCACTGTTTACCTTCACCAGGTCACCACTTTTCGCCAAACCCTTTATCCAATCACTTGTTAGATGCACATGGCCACCATGTTCTAGCTTAGTGTTAAGCCTCGCCGCACCCATGCAAATCAACCATGACAAAATTCTGGCATGTCGTCTATGCTTTTGACCTAACATCCCAAGCACCTGTAACATATAGCCAGCGATCCAATAGCCCATACACCTGTATACACTTGTATGTGCATAATGTCGGAAAAACGTAGATGCATCAAACTAATATAAATACCATCACCACAGCATTTGGTTACTGCAGAACCATCAGAATACGCTAAATCCTTCCGCTAATTAATCCATCACCAATGTAGTCATATTTAAAATGTGCAGTGGAAATGAGAGGAAATGAAATTGTAAGTTAAAAGATAACAGAGATGAATATGACAATGAAAGAAAACCAATCTCCGAAGATTTGTGCTTTACAGCAAAGTAAAAACGAGTAAAAGGCGTAAGAGATATTTCAAAGCTGATACTCGATAGTGTACCTTTACAGATGCCCGAGAAAATGTTGTTTTCTATAGTTGGCAATGAATCGAAATCGTCAATATAGAATCCGTTTTCGCTGAAGGGTTCTGATGGTATGGCGTCCAAAGTACTTCCGGGGCTCAACCCTACTCCTATAAAGTACAGTCGAGCTGTGCCTTCTTTTATTAGCGTCGCTTCTGGTATTGTCCGACGGACGTTCATATTCGGAATACCGTCTGTGATTAGGATAACTACATTAGGAACAGTTTTTCGGTCACCTGTGGCCCCCAAAATGTCTTCTCTAGCTACTCGTAAACCCTCGGCAGTGTTAGTATTTCCATATGTATACCGGATACTCGAAATCGCCTCGAGCAGGCTATCTCTGTCCAGGTGGTCGTCCAGGAATATCTTGATGGTAATCTGGGTATTATATACGACTACGCCGACTCTGTGATTTCCCGAGTCGACGTCCACTGTGTTGACAAAGTCTGTCATAAATTCCAGCATTTTCCTAAAGCTAGGCCCACCTACACTGGTGGATGAGTCGATAACAAACACAATGTCGGCAGTACCCGAGGAACAGTCGTAGAAGGCTGTAATTGAAGGATCAGGCACAGCTGGTTATTACGACCAGGCGTCTCGGAACATCACATGTACGTATACACAACGGACAACGAGCAATACAGATAAACAAACGTTTTACACAATATTCATTCGAAATTCCCTTTTAAGGGAAGGGTATACGCTTACAAGTTGTCTGTCAAGCACGTCTATTGTGACTTTACTTATTAACTGTCTTCACAGAATAGGATTATTTATGAAATCGAGCATTCGACGGACATAAATAAAGTTTAAAACAACGTGTTTAATATCAAAAGTTTCCTCCGTAACCATTGTGGTTTCATTTATTCATTTTAAAATCGTATTAAACATGTCAAAAGTAAAAAATGCCAATATTGCAAATACCATTTATTGTTATCAAAACAAAATGATACTGAATTACACGAAATGTCATAATATTAATATAAGAAATATACATGTATATATTTGTCCAGCACATGTATACCAACACCTTACAATACATAAAAAGACAGCTCTGCGCGCTGTCTATTCCCTGCACCTTACTACATATAAATATATAGGTAAGTTCGCGCGCACTCTACCCACAACACCTGAGCAGTATACCATACCAAGCCCCTGCCACACAGAGACAGCATCAAACCCTTCTCCACATAAAGCAATGACACGCTGACGAAGTCTGTTTATAATTGCGTATACGTGTACCACATCACCATAAATCATTACGACAAGTGTTTGTGTTGAAAATTACAGATTTAGATTGCTTTTATAAAATTATTCATCGTTTAGGGAGAACAAATGAATGGAAGATGTTTAAAGGTACAATGTATATGAACATCAATTGACCACAGTATAGCCTCGTTAATTGGGACTTTTATTCGAATATATATTAATACGAACAACATATTCGAAAATGGAAATACGAAGGTCCGCTTTTTACGTATATAACCACACCAACATTTGTAAACCAACACAAAAAGTGCACACAAAGCATACATGTAATCCCATGAAATAATTATACTTTTGTATAAGTACACAAATGTATAAAAAGCGATGGTGCTCGACTAAAACAGATATGATATATAGATCGTACGGCATCAGCTGGCGTCGCTATATGTGCGGAGTATCTCTAGAGTATACACGCGAGATAGCTTATGTGTATACGCCCATTGGGCGTGCGTGTATTATTTTACCTTCATCGCCGAAAAGTTCTGAAAAGTAACTCATACAGGTCACACATTTATTAATCAACATATCATGATAATTAATAAATAATTGAATTATATGTACTTCATTTATTTGGTTAGATAAACAATTGCATCGAAGTATGCCAGATAGCACCCTTTCATTCTCTCAACCACGCAAGACAATACAGTTAGAAACATTAAGTTAATCTGACGACGAAAAACAATGTCGTTGTTTTAATTGTTATACAACGTGATATATAGGTTTCAGAGGTCTGGTAAAACGTGTATCGAAAATCCGTGTCACTAACAAGGCAGTTGGGTTCCAAAAACAAAACAATAATTACGAAGTAGTAATCTTGTCCTCTATTTCCACCCACTGGGGTTAGGACATCCACCTTCTGAGGCATAAATCACTTACCGTTTTTCGAAACAATAAACTAAAATATTCCATCTCGACTTAACAAAAATATCTCAAAGAGCTTAATTAAGAAACAATAAAACAAAATAACTTACCCCCGTCTGGAGTCGGAAACGTGATTCGTATCGGACCTGAAATACAAGTGAATTGCCGGAAGCACAGACGAAATAACATTATCATTAATATTATTTGTATGTTCTACGTTCATGCAAGTAGTATACAGAATATTGTGTTTAGCAATACAACCAAAAAAATTTAAAAAAAATAAAATAAAATAAAGAACTAAATAATAAGGAAAAGGTACGACGATATTTTGATAGTTAAAAGGAAATATTTCCATTTTATGACCAGATATATTCCAAATAACAAAACATTGATGATATTTACTGACATAACAAATACCTGTGAGACATTAGCATTAACAATGCATTTATTTTAACTGGAGTATACTGCGGACGTTTCTACAAAACATGTCTGAGGATACTACGTTAGAGTAAAACATACAGCCATGGGGGACATTAAGGGGTTCTCTTTCTTTTACAGTGACAAAGACAAAACGACATCTCATTTACTGAAGATAATGATCTGCTATTTTCCGGTACTTCGTGTTTTAGTATACTGATAAAACAAGCATGTATTGGTACATATACATGTTCAGAAACAAGCGTCCTCGGTACAACCATCTCCTTTGTAATGGAGATTTCATTTTATATTCATCTCTCATAACAGACATTCAAGAACTCCGTTTTCGGTTCATGAAATGAAATAATTTTAAGTCAGGTATTATGTCAAATAATTATATATTATATGTGTCTGAGGAATCTCCTAGAGGGGATGAAAGTACTAAAGACTCGCTGTTGAGAATTTTCTTTTTTATAATATATATATATGTATTATTTTTCTAACAATATGTTTTAAGTCTTGTTGCTTGTAACGGTCGATACGTTTCAGGACTGAGTCAAGGTATGACTCCATGTGGATTTATTGAATGTATTATATATCTGCCACCAAACATTTTTCGGTATATTCTGATGGTAATTAAGACAAACAGGCACTAGACTCGTAGATGCAAATTACTATTTGATTATCATTAGTGTTTACCAATAGTTATCAACTATTAATTTGTTCCCATTGAATGACATTTTTAATATATCTGATTGTATAAACGAATGTGTGCATAAAAAATAACCACGTTTTGTGTTATGTAATTTATAGTATATTTCTAACAATTACCAGTATTTATTACCAGGGCATGTTCAAAAGGCAGTTGACTTAACGACAACTTACACAAAGTGTCAAACAAATCTATTTTCAAAAATATTGAAAATTGAAAGTTTTATGCATAATAATGCTAAATGATCATCAAAAAATGTAATTTTACAGGATATTTTCAAACGTCACGTTTTGAAACATTACATTAATTATTTTTTATATAACCGGAAATAGAACATAAATATAAAAATCGCATATACAAAAACTTCAAAAAGGTAAATGGAAATAGATATTTTCCTAACATATATGTTTGACAATTTGTTTTAGAAAATCGTTAAGTAAATCATTTTTGAACAACTAGTCACAAGGTGCTATCTAAATGATATTGTGTACGTACTCCCAAAACCTCTAGTTGATATAGAAATAAACCTATTTGGTAGTAGCAAGATTTCTAACAAAGCGGAAGCGCTATAGTGCAAAACGGAAACACGTCATCTTTTACATATACAGCCGGATACAAGTGATGACGTCATAAGTAAAACGCCTACCTGACTCACTGGTGGGGGACACAGTACGGACAGGCGCTGGAGCTGAGGGAAAAATTAAAAACATTATTACCTTTTATTACGAAGAATGTTTAAGTTATTCAATACATAAACTAAGTATTACATTGTCGACACACAAGGACACAATGCTAATTTAAACTCTTCGAAAGGGTTAGCATGATGACAATAATAAGTTGCATCCATATCGCTTATGACATTCTATAAATTATGAAATTTATGTCCGGCCCGATGACGTTTTTATGTTATGTCTTTAAATAACGCCTAATCCCAAACGTTTAACGTAATATAAATCCTTCGATTTGCAGAGGAACATTTGTATGCCATAATGAGTTATAACATAAGTCCGTTGATATGTATTACAAAGATCACGTGCATTGCAATTCGGCCACATCAAGATCTTGTAATACTGCAAACATTTATGTTTACCAAAAGTCACGACATTATCAAAGCGTTCGGCAATACTGTACACCAGGCAACATTCGCTACAGCTTACTGTTCGCCTTGTCTTCCCCTGTGAGGGCAAAATGACCATGACAGCATGACTAAATGTAAAACGGAGGCTCGTTCAAGTAAAGATTATCTATACAAAATATAATTGTTGAGGCATATAATAAAACAGTTATGAGCTTTTGTGCTGGTAAATATGATGCGATATGAACCTGAAAAGTGATATTAACCGAGACGAAAACATCATCCTCGGTAAATATCACTTTTCATGTTCATATAACATCATATATACCAGCACAAATGTCAATAATTGCATTATATTGCACCTTTAAAAAAAATGCAAATGATTTATAAGCACATTGCTGTTACTCGTATTTCCTCGATGTGCTGCAATATGTTCAATTCATTTGACATTTGACACGTTTTATGCCGAGAATCAAGCTACTCAGCGAAAATGGATAACATACGAAGTATGGGACAGTCGAAATGTAGACAGTTTCCAAAAAAACGGCTATACGGAATTCACTCTGACATGCACCGCCCAGATCATGATCGTCTTGTAACTATGTTACACTTACGGTTTTCAGTCGATGTTACAGGTAGGACTGTGATGCGTTCTGGTAGGATATTCACTGGAATAAATTTAATAAAAAAAACAATGTATTTCGAGCATACAGGGACAAACCGGAGCTACAATCATTCACATATCGCAATTTTCAGTTATAAAGATTGTAAACAAAATGTTCAATAGATATAATGATATATGAATACTAACGAAAACTAGTCCAAACGTGAGTTCCGTCGGACGATACTGGCAGCGTGCACTTACTGTTACTGGTCGTAGATACAAGATTTTTAATCATATTTATGATTTATTTTTATTAACTCACGAAGAGGGAAGAAAAATAATGTATCTAAAGTTGTATAACAAACTGAAGTAAATATTAATAAAATGTAAAGATCTAATTTTACGAAATTTCATTTTCAAATTCTCAAAGATTCTCTCATATAAATGTATATAATTCGATGTCGAACTGACTCGTTATGAATCTCTCATTCATAAGCCTATGTTATCTCGAACAATAGAAAACACGTTTGGTTGTTTTCCAGATGTGTACTGTTATGCTTTTGATATTTATCATTTAGTCTAATATGGTCTTAGTCAACCGTGTTGAGAAACAAACAATGCTTACGAGAACGTATTCTGCGCTTGATATCTACAGCAGCCCTTGACAGTTGTTCATAACCAATTACGCTGAAGACATTTTCACTGGCTGTGGCTAGTAGCTCCAGTTCTTCCTTCCCTGGCAGGCCGATTCCCACGCTATATATAGATACACCCTGGTCGGCAAGCGCCTTCTTCCTTGTTGCAATCATATCTGTGTTTTCGTTGGACGCAGCGTCGGTAACCATGATTAGAGCCTTGGGGATTGGTCCACCGCGAGCTGCAGCAAACATATCAGAGGCTGTCTTCATTGCACGTGAGGCGTCAACTGCGTTACTTCTAAAGGCATTGCTTGTTCTTGAAATGGTGACAAAGACGTCGTCCCATCTGTCGAATCTGGAAAGGATGAAATACATCAGTCACAACGATGCATTGAGTTTACATTATATTTAAAGATAGCTGCAATAACGTGTTTTTATCACTCGTCAGTTTTGAAACTGCCTAGGACTACGTTACAAAACGTCGCTTAGTTCTATCTTAACAATCCTCGTCTGTAGTTATACCTAATCAATCCTCGTCTGTAGTTATACTTAATCAATCCTCGTCTGTAGTTATATCTAATCAATCCTCGTCTGTAGTTATACCTAATCAATCCTCGTCTGTAGTTATACCTGATCAATCCACGTCTGTAGTTATACCTAATAAATCCTCGTCTGTAGTTATATATAATCAATCCTTGTCTGTAGTTATACCTGATCAATCCTCGTCTGTAGTTATACCTAATCAATCCTCGTCTGTAGTTATACCTAATCAATCCTCGTCTGTAGTTATACCTAATCAATCCTCGTCTGTAGTTATACCTAATCAATCCTCGTCTGTAGTTATACCTAATCAATCCTCGTCTGTAGTTATACATAATCAATCCTCGTCTGTAGTTATACATAATCAATCCTCGTCTGTAGTTACACATAATCAATCCTCGTCTGTAGTTATACCTAATCAATCCTCGTCTGTAGTTATACCTAATCAATCCTCGTCTGTAGTTATACCTAATCAATCCTCGTCTGTAGTTATACATAATCAATCCTCGTCTGTAGTTATACCTAATCAATCCTCGTCTGTAGTTATACCTAATCAATCCTCGTCTGTAGTTATACCTAATCAATCCTCGTCTGTAGTTATACCTAATCAATCCTCGTCTGTAGTTATACCTAATCAATCCTCGTCTGTAGTTATACCTAATCAATCCTCGTCTGTAGTTATACCTAATCAATCCTCGTCTGTAGTTATACCTAATCAATCCTCGTCTGTAGTTATACCTAATCAATCCTCGTCTGTAGTTATACCTAATCAATCCTCGTCTGTAGTTATACCTAATCAATCCTCGTCTGTAGTTATACCTAATCAATCCTCGTCTGTAGTTATACCTAATCAATCCTCGTCTGTAGTTATACCTAATCAATCCTCGTCTGTAGTTATACCTAATCAATCCTCGTCTGTAGTTATACCTAATCAATCCTCGTCTGTAGTTATACCTAATCAATCCTCGTCTGTAGTTATACCTAATCAATCCTCGTCTGTAGTTATACCTAATCAATCCTCGTCTGTAGTTATACCTAATCAATCCTCGTCTGTAGTTATACCTAATCAATCCTCGTCTGTAGTTATACCTAATCAATCCTCGTCTGTAGTTATACCTAATCAATCCTCGTCTGTAGTTATACCTAATCAATCCTCGTCTGTAGTTATACCTAATCAATCCTCGTCTGTAGTTATACCTAATCAATCCTCGTCTGTAGTTATACCTAATCAATCCTCGTCTGTAGTTATACCTAATCAATC
This sequence comes from Mizuhopecten yessoensis, assembly GCF_002113885.1. Taxonomy (NCBI): domain Eukaryota; kingdom Metazoa; phylum Mollusca; class Bivalvia; order Pectinida; family Pectinidae; genus Mizuhopecten; species Mizuhopecten yessoensis. Next base: position 346,557 of record NW_018408823.1, read on the forward strand.
CTCGTCTGTAGTTATACCTAATCAATCCTCGTCTGTAGTTATACCTAATCAATCCTCGTCTGTAGTTATACCTAATCAATCCTCGTCTGTAGTTATACCTAATCAATCCTCGTCTGTAGTTATACCTAATCAATCCTCGTCTGTAGTTATACCTAATCAATCCTCGTCTGTAGTTATACCTAATCAATCCTCGTCTGTAGTTATACCTAATCAATCCTCGTCTGTAGTTATACCTAATCAATCCTCGTCTGTAGTTATACCTAATCAATCCTCGTCTGTAGTTATACCTAATCAATCCTCGTCTGTAGTTATACCTAATCAATCCTCGTCTGTAGTTATACCTAATCAATCCTCGTCTGTAGTTATACCTAATCAATCCTCGTCTGTAGTTATACCTAATCAATCCTCGTCTGTAGTTATACCTAATCAATCCTCGTCTGTAGTTATACCTAATCAATCCTCGTCTGTAGTTATACCTAATCAATCCTCGTCTGTAGTTATACCTAATCAATCCTCGTCTGTAGTTATACCTAATCAATCCTCGTCTGTAGTTATACCTAATCAATCCTCGTCTGTAGTTATACCTAATCAATCCTCGTCTGTAGTTATACCTAATCAATCCTCGTCTGTAGTTATACCTAATCAATCCTCGTCTGTAGTTATACCTAATCAATCCTCGTCTGTAGTTATACCTAATCAATCCTCGTCTGTAGTTATACCTAATCAATCCTCGTCTGTAGTTATACCTAATCAATCCTCGTCTGTAGTTATACCTAATCAATCCTCGTCTGTAGTTATACCTAATCAATCCTCGTCTGTAGTTATACCTAATCAATCCTCGTCTGTAGTTATACCTAATCAATCCTCGTCTGTAGTTATACCTAATCAATCCTCGTCTGTAGTTATACCTAATCAATCCTCGTCTGTAGTTATACCTAATCAATCCTCGTCTGTAGTTATACCTAATCAATCCTCGTCTGTAGTTATACCTAATCAATCCTCGTCTGTAGTTATACCTAATCAATCCTCGTCTGTAGTTATACCTAATCAATCCTCGTCTGTAGTTATACCTAATCAATCCTCGTCTGTAGTTATACCTAATCAATCCTCGTCTGTAGTTATACCTAATCAATCCTCGTCTGTAGTTATACCTAATCAATCCTCGTCTGTAGTTATACCTAATCAATCCTCGTCTGTAGTTATACCTAATCAATCCTCGTCTGTAGTTATACCTAATCAATCCTCGTCTGTAGTTATACCTAATCAATCCTCGTCTGTAGTTATACCTAATCAATCCTCGTCTGTAGTTATACCTAATCAATCCTCGTCTGTAGTTATACCTAATCAATCCTCGTCTGTAGTTATACCTAATCAATCCTCGTCTGTAGTTATACCTAATCAATCCTCGTCTGTAGTTATACCTAATCAATCCTCGTCTGTAGTTATACCTAATCAATCCTCGTCTGTAGTTATACCTAATCAATCCTCGTCTGTAGTTATACCTAATCAATCCTCGTCTGTAGTTATACCTAATCAATCCTCGTCTGTAGTTATACCTAATCAATCCTCGTCTGTAGTTATACCTAATCAATCCTCGTCTGTAGTTATACCTAATCAATCCTCGTCTGTAGTTATACCTAATCAATCCTCGTCTGTAGTTATACCTAATCAATCCTCGTCTGTAGTTATACCTAATCAATCCTCGTCTGTAGTTATACCTAATCAATCCTCGTCTGTAGTTATACCTAATCAATCCTCGTCTGTAGTTATACCTAATCAATCCTCGTCTGTAGTTATACCTAATCAATCCTCGTCTGTAGTTATACCTAATCAATCCTCGTCTGTAGTTATACCTAATCAATCCTCGTCTGTAGTTATACCTAATCAATCCTCGTCTGTAGTTATACCTAATCAATCCTCGTCTGTAGTTATACCTAATCAATCCTCGTCTGTAGTTATACCTAATCAATCCTCGTCTGTAGTTATACCTAATCAATCCTCGTCTGTAGTTATACCTAATCAATCCTCGTCTGTAGTTATACCTAATCAATCCTCGTCTGTAGTTATACCTAATCAATCCTCGTCTGTAGTTATACCTAATCAATCCTCGTCTGTAGTTATACCTAATCAATCCTCGTCTGTAGTTATACCTAATCAATCCTCGTCTGTAGTTATACCTAATCAATCCTCGTCTGTAGTTATACCTAATCAATCCTCGTCTGTAGTTATACCTAATCAATCCTCGTCTGTAGTTATACCTAATCAATCCTCGTCTGTAGTTATACCTAATCAATCCTCGTCTGTAGTTATACCTAATCAATCCTCGTCTGTAGTTATACCTAATCAATCCTCGTCTGTAGTTATACCTAATCAATCCTCGTCTGTAGTTATACCTAATCAATCCTCGTCTGTAGTTATACCTAATCAATCCTCGTCTGTAGTTATACCTAATCAATCCTCGTCTGTAGTTATACCTAATCAATCCTCGTCTGTAGTTATACCTAATCAATCCTCGTCTGTAGTTATACCTAATCAATCCTCGTCTGTAGTTATACCTAATCAATCCTCGTCTGTAGTTATACCTAATCAATCCTCGTCTGTAGTTATACCTAATCAATCCTCGTCTGTAGTTATACCTAATCAATCCTCGTCTGTAGTTATACCTAATCAATCCTCGTCTGTAGTTATACCTAATCAATCCTCGTCTGTAGTTATACCTAATCAATCCTCGTCTGTAGTTATACCTAATCAATCCTCGTCTGTAGTTATACCTAATCAATCCTCGTCTGTAGTTATACCTAATCAATCCTCGTCTGTAGTTATACCTAATCAATCCTCGTCTGTAGTTATACCTAATCAATCCTCGTCTGTAGTTATACCTAATCAATCCTCGTCTGTAGTTATACCTAATCAATCCTCGTCTGTAGTTATACCTAATCAATCCTCGTCTGTAGTTATACCTAATCAATCCTCGTCTGTAGTTATACCTAATCAATCCTCGTCTGTAGTTATACCTAATCAATCCTCGTCTGTAGTTATACCTAATCAATCCTCGTCTGTAGTTATACCTAATCAATCCTCGTCTGTAGTTATACCTAATCAATCCTCGTCTGTAGTTATACCTAATCAATCCTCGTCTGTAGTTATACCTAATCAATCCTCGTCTGTAGTTATACCTAATCAATCCTCGTCTGTAGTTATACCTAATCAATCCTCGTCTGTAGTTATACCTAATCAATCCTCGTCTGTAGTTATACCTAATCAATCCTCGTCTGTAGTTATACCTAATCAATCCTCGTCTGTAGTTATACCTAATCAATCCTCGTCTGTAGTTATACCTAATCAATCCTCGTCTGTAGTTATACCTAATCAATCCTCGTCTGTAGTTATACCTAATCAATCCTCGTCTGTAGTTATACCTAATCAATCCTCGTCTGTAGTTATACCTAATCAATCCTCGTCTGTAGTTATACCTAATCAATCCTCGTCTGTAGTTATACCTAATCAATCCTCGTCTGTAGTTATACCTAATCAATCCTCGTCTGTAGTTATACCTAATCAATCCTCGTCTGTAGTTATACCTAATCAATCCTCGTCTGTAGTTATACCTAATCAATCCTCGTCTGTAGTTATACCTAATCAATCCTCGTCTGTAGTTATACCTAATCAATCCTCGTCTGTAGTTATACCTAATCAATCCTCGTCTGTAGTTATACCTAATCAATCCTCGTCTGTAGTTATACCTAATCAATCCTCGTCTGTAGTTATACCTAATCAATCCTCGTCTGTAGTTATACCTAATCAATCCTCGTCTGTAGTTATACCTAATCAATCCTCGTCTGTAGTTATACATAATCAATCCTCGTCTGTAGTTATACCTAATCAATCCTCGTCGGTAGTTATATCTACAATCCTCGTCTGTAGTTATACATAATCAATCCTCGTCTGTAGTTACACATAATCAATCCTCGTCTGTAGTTACACATAATCAATCCTCGTCTGTAGTTATACCTGCTCAATCCTCGTCTGTAGTTATACCTAATCAATCCTCGTCTGTAATTATACCTAATCAATCCTCGTCTGTAGTTATACATAATCAATCATCGTCTGTAGTTATATATAATCAATCCTCGTCTGTAGTTATCCCTTATCAATCCTCGGCTGTAGTTACACATAATTAATTCTCCTCTGTAGTTACACATAACCAATCCTCGTCTGTAATTAAACCTAATCAATCCTCGCCTGTAGTTATACCTGCTCAATGCTCGTCTGTAGTTATCCCTAATCAATCCTCGTCTGTAGTTATACCTAATCAATCCTCGCATGTAGTTATATATAATCAATCCTAGTCTGTAGTTATACCTAATCAATCCTCGTCTGTAGTTACAATTAATCAATCCTCGTCTGTAGTTATACCTTATCAATCATCGTCTGTAGTTATACCTAATCAATCCTCGCATGTAGTTATATATAATCAATCCTAGTCAGTAGTTATACCTAATCAATCCTCGTCTGTAGTTATATATAAACAATCCTCGTCTGTAGTTATATCTAATCAATTCTCGTCTGTAGTTATATATAATCAATCCTCGTCTGTAGTTATACCTTATCAATCCTCGTCGGTAGTTATACCTAATCAATCCTCGTCTGTAGTTATCCCTAATCAATCCTCGCATGTAGTTATATATAATCAATCCTAGTCTGTAGTTATACCTAATCAATCCTCGTCTGTAGCTACAATTAATCAATCCTCGTCTGTAGTTATACCTTATCCATCCTCGTCTGTAGTTATATATAATCAATCCTCGTCTGTAGTTATATCTAATCAATTCTCGTCTGTAGTTATATATAATCAATCCTTGTCTGTAGTTATACCTGATCAATCCTCGTCTGTAGTTATACATAATCAATTCTCGTCTGTAGTTATACCTAATCAATCCTCGCATGTAGTTATATATAATCAATCCTCGTCTGTAGTTATACCTTATCAATCATCGTCTGTAGTTATACCTAATCAATCCTCGTCTGTAGTTATCCCTAATCAATCCTCGCATGTAGTTATATATAATCAATCCTAGTCAGTAGTTATACCTAATCAATCCTCGTCTGTAGTTATATCTAATCAATTCTCGTCTGTAGTTATAACTAATCAATCCTCGTCTGTAGTTATACCTAATCAATCCTCGTCTGTAGTTATATATAATCAATCCTCGTCAGTAGTTACACATAAGCAATCCTCGTCTGTAGTTATACCTTATCAATCCTCGTCTGTAGTTACACATAATCAATCCTCGTCTGTAGTTATACCTTATCAATCCTCGTCTGTAGATATACATAATCAATCCTCATCTGTAGTTACTAGTTACACATAAGCAATCCTCGTCTGTAGTTATACCTTACCAATCCTCGTCTGTAGTTATACATAATCAATCTTCGTCTGTAGTTATATCTAATCAATCCTCGTCTGTAGTTATCCCTAATCAATCCTCGTCTGTAGTTATATCTTATCAATTCTCGTCTGTAGTTACACATAATCAATCATCGTCTGTAGTTATACCTAATCAATCCTTGTCTGTAGTTATACATAATCAAGCCTGGGCTGTAGTTACACATAAGTAATCCGCGTCTGTAGTTACACATAATCAATCCTCGCCTGTAGTTACACATAATTAATTCTCCTCTGTAGTTACACATAATCAATACTCGTCTGTAGTTATACCTAATCAATCATCGTCTTTAATACCTAATCAATCCTCGTCTGTAGTTACAATTAATCAATCCTCGTCTGTAGTTATACCTATCAATCCTCGTCTGTAGTTATACCTAATCAAACCCCGTCTGTAGTTATACCTAATCAATCCTTGTCTGTAGTTATACATAGTCAATCCTCGTCTGTAGTTACACATAAACAATCCTTGTCTGTAGTTACACATAATCAATCCTCGCCTGTAGTTATACCTAATCAATCCTCGTCTATAGTTATACCTAATCAATCCTCGTCTGTAATTATATATAATCAATCCTCGTCTGTAGTTACACATAATCAATCCTTGTCTGTAGTTACACATAATTAATTCTCCTCTGTAGTTACACATAATCAATCCTCGTCTGTAGTTATACCTAATCAATCCTCGTCTTTAGTTATATATAATCAATCCTCGTCTGTAGTTATACCTGATCAATCCTCGTCTGTAGTTATATATAATCAGTCCCCGTCTGTAGTTATACATAATCAATCCTCGTCTGTAGTTATATCTAATCAATCCTAGTCTGTAGTTATACCTAATCAATCCTCGTCTGTAGTTATACCTAATCAATCCTCGTCTGTAGTTATATATAATCAATTTTCGTCTGTAGTTCTACCTAATCAATCCTCGTCTGTAATTATATATAATCAATCCTCGTTTGTAGTTACACATAATCAATCCTCGTCTGTAGTTATACATAATCAATCCTCGTCTGTAGTTATACATAATTAATCCTTATCTGTAGTTACACATACTCAATCCTCATCTGTAGTTCCACATAATCAATCCTCGTCTGTAGTTATATATAATCAATCCTCGTCTGTAGTTATATCTAATCAATCCTCGTCTGTAGTTATATCTTATCAATCCTCGTCTGTAGTTATATATAATCAGTCCCCGTCTGTAGTTATACATAATCAATCCTCGTCTTTAGTTATATCTAATCAATCCTCGTCTGTAGTTATATCTAATCAATCCTCGTCTGTAGTTATACCTGATCAATCCTCGTCTGTAGTTATACCTGATCAATCCTCGTCTGTAGTTATACCTGATCAATCCTCGTCTGTAGTTATACCTGATCAATCCTCGTCTGTAGTTATACATAATTAATCCTCATCTGTAGTTACACATACTCAATCCTCATCTGTAGTTACACATAATCAATCCTCGTCTGTAGTTATACCTAATCAACCCTCGTCTGTAGTTATACCTAATCAATCCTCGTCTGTAGTCATACCTAATCAATCCTCGTCTGTAGTTATACATAATCAATCCTCATTTGTAGTTACACATAATCAATCCTCATCTGTAGTTACACATACTCAATCCTCGTCTGTAGTTATACCTAATCAATCCTCGTCTGTAGTTATACCTGATCAATCCTCGTCTGTAGTTATACCTGATCAATCCTCGTCTGTAGTTACACATAATCAATCCTCGTCTGTAGTTATATATAATCAATACTCGTCTGTAGTTATATATAATCAATCCTCGTCTTCGTCTGTAGTTATATATAATCAATCCTCGTCTGTAGTTACACATAATCAATCCTCGTCTGTAGTTATATATAATCAATCCTCGTCTTCGTCTGTAGTTATATATAATCAATCCTCGTCTTCGTCTGTAGTTATATATAATCAATCCTTGTCTGTAGTTATACATAATCAATCCTCGTCTGTAATTACACATAATCAATCCTCGTCTGTAGCTATACCTAATCAATCCTTGTCTGTAGTTATACCTGATCAATCCTCGTCTGTAGTTATATATAATCAATCCCCGTCTGTAGTTATACATAATCAATACTCGTCTGTAGTTATATCTAATCAATCCTCGTCTGTAGTTATACCTAATCAATCCTCGTCTGTAGTTATATATAATCAATCCTCGTCTGTAGTTATACCTAATCAATCGTCGTCTGTAGTTATACATAATCAATCCTCGTCTGTAGTTTCACATAATCAATCCTCGTCTGTAGTTACACATAATCAGTCCTCGTCTGTAGTTATACCTAATCAATCCTCGTCTGTAGTTATATATAATCAATCCTCGTCTGTAGTTGCACATAATCAATCCTCGTCTGTAGTTCATTATCGATACTTTTGCTGTACGTTTACACTACTAGCTAACAATAATAAGTACTTTTGTTTGTATTCCTACATAATAATTTTAAAACATCATTCGAGAGTGTAAAAATGTGGGGTAAAAATTAAGAAATCACTGTATGAAAGTGTGAAAAAGTGAGAGAGAAAGAAATAAACAAGTGTTGATTTGTGAAGAAAGAAAATAAAGAGTTTTTCATGTATCGTGGGTCGTAGCTGGGGCATTTCATCCCCAGACAACCCACGAATGATGTATGCATGCCTGGGTTATTAAATGAATATATATAAAAAAAAAAAAAAAAAAATACATTAAATGCCATAAATCATGTTCGTGCTAGTTGCTAACTCATACATGTCTTGGAACGCCTCGGAATGTTGGTCATACACAGGAAAAGCAGATATATTACCGACAGATTGAGAACACTTACTGGTCAAGGTAGAAGATAGGGTTGGACGCAGCTCCATAGAACATAACTCCGGCTTGTACGCGGCCACCGTCTATGTCAGCCTGCTCATACAGTTCAGCCAGAAACTCGAGCAAAATGACAAAATGGCCTCGAGTTGCAGTAATGGACGAGTGAACAGCGATAATGATGTCGGCCTCTTCACTTGCTGTAACCAAGCATATATAATGATATATATGATATACAAAATGTGATTTTCAACATATGTTTAAATTCACTTGAACAATGATTTATGATATTTTAGATTCGATAAAAAAAATGATCATATTTTCTAACAATATACGCACATGTGAGAAACATATGCTTTAATGAAGACATCTTATTCAAATAATGTAAAGCATTAAAATTTGATTGGATACAAACACTATGATATTGAAACAGTTACACTGAATAGTCATCCATATAGTCAACGCACCTGCAAGGGATATCGGCGCTACAGTAGCTAGCAAAGATAAGAATGGACGTAATGTAAGTTTTACGTGATTCAGAAAAAAGCACACACAAAAAGAAGAAGGGAAATATCAAATGATTATGGATTATAGTGTCATTTTTCTTCATTATAATTTAGCGTAATCAATAGGAAGTATCAACATAGTTTTATTTGCTGTAAATTAAATTATTCATATCAAGTGAAAGGAATTTGAAATCAATCGACATGTTATATAGAGACAACAAAATAAATAGATATTTAACTTACTTTATCAGTATAATCATTCAGACACAAAATACTCATTATAATATCAAAGTCGTTTGGCTGAACACAAAAAAACAAGAACAAAAACGATAATTATATATATGAGGAGCGAAAGTAATATGTACACATATTTATCAGAAGTGAATTTTCATATTCGATAATTGTCCTATTAGTAATGGTACTTTTTTCATTTTGAAAGTAACTCATTCATATAATTTTCATGGTCGGAAAGTATTTTTTCGTTTTTATCGAAATTGAATTATTTTTTTCTGAAGTAATATACTGGATACCTAAAAAAGAACTCATATTAACCATGAATGTTGAAATATTGCAACATTTGACATGCAGGCAGAGGGACAAACATGGTGCACAGGCGAACATTAATACATTTACAAGCAGCACAATAGGAAGCGACAAACAGGAACACAGAATAACGAAATAAAGACAGTAAAGAAATATGTAATTTAGAAATTAACCAGCACATATACCTTCTCTTATAAACAAATAGTTTAACACAAATACAAATGAACGCACTAAAACAAAGTTCATTTATGATATAAGTCTTAAATTAAAACAAAATAAATATATAAGAAATGTACTCACGTGCTATTTTTATCAATAAAAATACAACATCCTAAAATACCAATATACGTCGTGAACTCCAAATTCAGTCATCACTGAATTCAATTCAAAGAAATAAAAATCTGAAAACAAATTCATCATTATGCATGTTACATTCAACATAGCAAACCAATAGTTCCTATTTGTATTGAATGTTGCAGATTTTATAAAAGCATTTTAAAATCATTAATTTCTGAAATAAATCTAAGATATTTCATTCAAGCGGGTTTCAGTAATGCATTTGTACACAAACCATAGCAAAGAATTACGAAAGAATGTTTAGCATATGAGTATATATTTTTGTTTAAAAGTAATTATTGTAAGATATTCGAACATCGCATGCCAAAGATTGAATCATCACAACAAAATTTGCCATACTAAACATAATTTCGTAATTAAATGTATATAATAGAGATGGAAATGAAGCTATAATGATTTCATTGCATGGAAAGCTAAATGATTTTATAATGTAAATGGAAATGAAGCTAGATTTGTTCATTGCATGGAATGCTAGATAAGTATACGAAATGTCCATACCAAGCGACCGTTCTATACAAGATACATATTTTCACACTTTCAATACGAGTAAATGCTCTAATTGAAAAATGTCTAACATTGCACTGTTCAAATTGACTATAGATTGGTCAATGTTCATATCAGGGATAGTTTCCTGGAAACAGTATGTATACTGGTTTTGTCTATATTGTGGGATCATGCATCCATTCCACACTCAAAGTGACACCACATACCGACAGCTTCTGTTGACACTTTGTTTACCACGGGTGTAATGTCGTCCGTGTATCTTGATGAAGAAGTTGTAACGGACTCTTCATATTCCAAGTCTGTAGTGACTGTAAATTCCTCGATAATATCGTCACGCGTAGATATAACGTCTGTCTCTGTTCTAGTTGTCGACGTTCTATGTTGCTTTTCTGTTGAAGAAGGAACTTTCTGTTCATCTCTTAACGTTGTAGACTCTGTTGTCTCCCCTTGTTTGTCATCTGCTGTTCTTATTAATTCAGTTGTTTCCACTTCCTCGAGTCTGTCAGTTGATTTATGGGTATTAGTTTCAGTAGAATAATCCCTTGTCACGTGTGAGCTTTGTGCACTCCTTGGCGTCGTAATAACTACAGCTGCATTTGTTTCGCCAGTGAGTGTAACTCGTTCAGGTAAGGACGCTGAACTAAACCTAGTCGAGGCTAACGGAACCTCTGACCTTCCTGTTGGTACCTGCGTTGTCCATGGCGCTCTCGGGTACTTTGTTGTTTTTGTCCATAGTTCTTCTGTACTTTCCACAGATGGACTACTAGTTGTTCGCAGCGCCTGTTTTGTACTTAGGACTGATGTGGATGTTGTAGTGACCTTAGAGGTCAACATGTCCTCCTGTGAAACCGATTTTGAAGTCAGCATATTGCTAGTGCTCTGGGTTCGCGTGTTGTCGGTACGCCTTGTAACCGTTTCTGTGCTTGTATGTATCCCTGTAGGAGTAAATCCCCTTGCAGTTGATGTCGCAACGCGATCGGTCCTATCAAATACATGTCCATCTGTAGAATCCCTTTCTTCAAATTTGGACGACAGCATCGTACTTATGCCTACATCCGATGATGACGTCATTATGGCCCTCTCTGTGGTACGTGCTGATCTATCTGTTGACAGTAATGTTTCCGTTGTTTCTTGCTCCGATAATGACGTCATTATGACCCCGTCAGTGGTACGTGTCGGTCTAGCTGTTGACAGATCCGTTGATGCTCTACTGAAAACAGCTGTTATAGTTCCCGTAGTATCCTCACCAGTACTAGCTGTAGAAGGTCTGCTGCTCAGTCTGACTGATGTCATCAGTGTTGACGTCAAACGAATATCAGTAGAAGCAAGTGTGCTTGAATTTGTAGACTGTTGAGTTGACATTCCGCCACCACTCGTTGTTGTTGGTATTGTCGTTAATCCTATCATTGTTGTCGTCTTCGGTTTCTTTTTTCCGGTTTTCTTGCCTTTACGTTTTACTGAAATCGAAGAAAGACGATATTTGTAAACATTCTGTATTTTCAAGTGGTCGGGTTCCTTCGTGATTATATAAAAATAGTAACAGTTTCATTTGCTACTTTGTTTTAAACTCTGCTCATATCCAATCAAAACGAGATATCTCCAACACCGCCGTTGATGAAATTGACGTGAACTTTTAATTAGAACTATCAACTAAAGAGCGGTAGTTCTGAATAAAATGAATAAGAACCTTATATACTACAGGCGTCAATAAGTTATGCTTACAAGCGATATTACCGTTTGTAAAAGTTACAGTCTTAAGACATCAATGTTGATGCTGTTGTAACCGATATTAACTGGGTTTGATGTGGCACAAAACTGTCCCGAAAAGGAAAGATACATTCATCATTTCTATATAATACAAGCGGGTTTCTACCACACACCACCGTAGGTAATTACGACAGAGAATGTAAGAGTGTGGGCAGGCATTATCAAAAGTAGTAATTAAACATATAATCTATGAATCGATAAAAGCATTCCTTTGTCATTTGTATTCGGTGTTTTTTACGCGTGAATGCATTTAAGTAGCTACAGATTAATAAATATCCCGCGAATAATTAATTAAATATCCATTTTAAAAATGGCTTGATGTCTGCTTCTGCAAATATTCAAAAATACGCCAACTATTAATTAGAAGTACGAATAAAGAAAACGTCGGTCTCGAACATTAGTGTGTTGATACGGAAAGCCAAAAACGTGAGTGTGTAACAACTGTTGAACAATCCGATATTCATTAAGTGATCACATAAACAATACAATTAGTACTCACGTGCAGGTATCTTCTTCATAATAGGTTTTCCTGATTTCTTGAATTTGGCTAAATCCGTATAGACTGAGAGTTGTTTAGAATTTTCTGCTGAAGGTTCACTAGGTACAATGACCATTTCCTCCCCAATATCTCCTATTCCTATCATATAAACATACACACCCATGTCCTTCAGTAGTTCTGCTTCTGCCATAACTTCAGATAAACCATCGTCAGACGGACTGTCAGTCACCACAACTAAGTAGTTAGGAGCTCGTGGTCTATCAAATGGGTCAACAAATATCTCCTCCCTTACAAGACGTAATCCTTTTGCCAAATCTGACTTTTTAAAACGCAAATTCTTTGGCAGTTTCTTTATGAACTTAATCGCACTTTTCTTCTGTGAGAAGGTATTGAGATTAAACAAGAGTTGTCCTTCCTTGCCGTATGTGGCTAGCGCTGCTTTCACCTTACCGTTGTCCAGCTTACACTTTTTAATCATTCGTATTAAAAACTTGATATATCCTTTCTTGAAAGCTTTCTTTGATAGTGTTTTTGATGCATGGAACAGGAAAGCAATATCAGCCATTGATGGATCTGTGAAACAAAAACAGAGATTCCAGTAACCACCAATCTTACATTCTATTTTTCTGTAAACATCTTGACAACTTATGATTTTATCTACACATCTCTTTGAAGCAACAATAAAGGATGGTCCATATCTATAACTACCCATGCAACATACCATTTTTATAATCTCTTACTTTTGAAATCAACTAGGTTGTAAACGATAGTTTAGCATTATTCTTAATATATTCAAATTAATGTTTACGTTAAAATATGTAAATATTACAATATCTACATATTTATTTTCATACTGAAAAGACAGAATAATCAAGATGAACACTTTATTTTCATTTCTAAAAATATCTTAAGGAAGCACTTGATTAAGTTATATCTTGTTTATATTTTACCATCTTTTAAGTAAGTCTAACTTAAGACAAGTTTAATCTGACGACATTATTAGAATATATTTCGCTGATAAATTGTATGTTTTTGAAAAACCCTAGTTGAAACTCCTGTGTATTGTTTTACAGTGGTGTGTCAGGTATTTACTAACACTGCCACCTAGCGACCAAATTCAGTGTCTCCTTGGTAAGTTAAGATTGGGATAACAGTAAACCTTACCTATATCCGATCTATTCGACGTTCCACCTGTAAGTGGGGATTCCGTTGTTGTAGTTGTTGTTGTTGTTGTACTTTTAATAACAGCACGAGGTGTTGTTTGTCCTGTCAATGAACACGTGACAGGTTACATATTTACATTGGTGAACACAAAACGATTGGCCGCTTTACTAATTACATGCAAACAATAGGAACATCAACCCATGCACGTTCATCCGTTATTACTTCTCCAGAGAGTGGTCAACATCCTCTTGATTTCGAAAACATAGAATATTAGGTCTTTCTCGCACGATATGTATAACATAGTAGTACACACTAAATGTATTATATATCTTTAATTGTACCAGAGGCGTTATGAACGTTTGAGCCGGGAAGTTTTATAATACAACTATGGTAAAGTGAAAAAAAATGTATTAAAGGAGTACGAACTTACTATTGTACTGTATTTCAGTGAGGATTTTGTAGGGCACAGGGATGTCAGTTCTGTCTGACAATTCCGGGTAGTCTCGTATATGATACAGCTTCCCCCGCGTAGGAATATCCTGAGCCTGGCCAATTAGCACCCAGTGTGTAGTCACGCCTCTATCCTCAAGGCCACGAAGTTCATGTAATAGTCCATCATCCATCTTGTCGTATATCTTATCCGTTACGAAAATCACATGCTTTTCATCCGTATCAGACATTTGTGTCGGTATGAACACAGATTGTCGTAAAAACTGTAACAGCTGCTGGAATCTGGAAAATTTTGTGCGGTATTTCTTTGACATGCCTAGTATGATGGATTGTAATTCTGATGCATCAAAGTCTTTAAATCCAAATATTTGCGACACACTTTTACCGTAATTAATGACGGAATATTTCGCTTCGACCTGGTCTGTGTACACGTTGTTTACGAACGTATCAATGAACGGCAGTAGGTGTTGGAAGTAGTCCTGGGGAGAGGTAGAACTTCCTGTTCGGAACACAATGACGATCTTGGCGTTCCTTATTTCTGCCAATGGAAGAAAAAGTACATTTCGTCATGAGGTATTTATTGATACTTGATAACACTGTTATTCTTTTACTGTGTTTTTATTTCATCATCTTGCCACAGAAGATCTGGCCGGTACCTATGGTAAATGATTGTATAAAAAGACACCACTAAAAACGGCTGTTAATTGACATATTTCTTTTGCTTAACTGCAATATCACAATAAAGCAAACAGTAAAAGGAAACTGATCAATCTTATACGTATACTGTAACATTTTTTGTATTTAATTGAAATGAAAGCAACTAACTATAGATATGTTACAAGACGTTCGATTAATACGTCCCTAAAATCAAAACATAAGACTGTACCCCAAATAAGGAAGTTGAAAAAGGGAATATCAATGTATCAACACATTTGTAATTCGAGCGATAAAACTCGGGCAAAATATGAACAAAAGAAAGATTGTCATGGAAACTATGACAAAGTACAAAGAAAATGCGACCATGATTTCTAGAAGTATAATAGGTCTGAGTTCTCACTACCTTTTGTTGTCACTGTGGGCAAAGTCGTAGGCAGAGTTGACATTGTCGAGGAAACAGCACGCTCTCTTGATCCTGGTTCTGTAAAATGATATTTAAAAATAATTTGGTATTGTGAAGTAAAAACTGAAATAATTTACCCTTTCACCCCTATGTAACTTTAATAAACTCTACCATGCATTTAATGGGGCGAGTCCATTATGGTCTACGGAGGTGAAAGGGTTAACGTAAACACAACGATTACAGAAATCCTAAGTCGTCGTAATGAGGAGCCTACTATAAGCCCATGAACTGCGGTATTGTCAGTGATATTAATGGAAATGGAACGACGTACACCTATCTCCAAAAAGACTATAAGACCAGTATAAACTTACGATATTTTATGGTTATGTTTTTAAAGGAAATAAGAAGCATAAGTCCGGTTTAACGGTGGAGTCACATTGCTTTACTAGTTATAATCTGTGAGAATTTTATGGCCATTTGTTTATATTTATATATATGCAATTATGGCAGTGGTTCCTTTTGAGTACACTGTTACCATTTTCGCTTTAAATATTGATAATTGGTTCTTTGTTGGAATTTTAATGCCATGTTAAAATGCAAAATTTAGTTATTTTTTTATAAAGACATGTTTATTAATTAACTATGATTTTTTTTTGTGTGACGACTTAAAGTAGAATATTTTTGATCTTGAACGAGAGTGTAACTTAAACCTTAGTGAAATTTTTTATACAAAAACTGAAAAATAACAGTTCGTATACATAAGCGAATAAAACAAAATAGTACAGTGTGTTTTATTATAGGCAGAAGAGCGAGAATTTGGTAAAATATGGAGAAATACAGAAATAATCGTGTTCGCCCTATATATACACAATTAATCAAATAATTACCTGCAAATATGTCGGCCAGTATCTTAAAATTGGCTGCAAATACATCGTAATCAGATAGACCGCTATAGCTCTGTGTTGTGTACACGTGCCCTTTGGTTGGTACTGTTTGATGTGTTCCTATGGTAACCCAGTGGGTCATGACCCCACTCATCTCCAGGTCATTTATCCCTGTCTCAATAATATCGTCAAGTCTGTCAAATATCTTATCAGTTATCAATATCAAATGTTTTTCATCATCAGGCGACACATTATGCGGTGTAAACACAGATTGTTTTAAATATTCAAGAAGGTTTTGGAATTTGGCAAATCTAGACCTGTATTTCTTTGAAATGCCAAGAATGATACCGTGCAGCTCCTCCAATGAATACTCCGTAAATCCAATGATCTGTGTGACAGTTTTCCCGTAATTAATGACGGAGAACTCCATGTGAACCTCTGGCATCGCCGAGCTTTCAAACAGGAAGCTGTCGATGAAAGGTAAGAGATGGCGGTAAAAGTCTCGTGGAGAAGTTCCACTTCCTGTACGGAAAACTATCACAACTTTGACGTTTCGTTCACCTGAAAGAAAAAGATGTTTGAAAGAATAACTTAACGTATTTTTTTAGAAATGTCAGAGATTTCGATTTTGCCTTTGATTATTTGTTTGTTTGTATATTTATATTATTAATTTGTTCGTTTGTTTTGTGTTCTAATTTTCGTTTCTTTTCCCGTGTATAAAATCGTGTATTATGAAAAAAAAGGATTGCTCGTGTATATATTTATATTAAAACCCGGAACATTTAGACTCGATTTTTGTGCCACATACTTATCCATTTGATGGCAAAGAAACACTTTTAAAGTCAATGCGTATACTATCACCATATAATGTAGGAAAATTACAACAATTATAAATTACACTTTTAATATATGTCACTGCTACATTTGTTCCCTTGCCAATTACTCTTCATTAATGTTTGTAACATATTGGTATTGGTTGATAAAGGTCATGTTATAGAAAGTCCCATTTACCTGATGTGGATTCAATATTACGATCCACCATAGGAACAGTCGGTATCTCATTGGCATGTCTTTCAGTGTTATCTACAAACACATTGTCTGCAATAGATGATACGCTGTATCTAATTTGTTATTTTATCAAATGAATGAATACTTAAATGAATGCAAGGACATCAGTATCACCTTTACCTCTGATGTCACCTATCTTACTTTATTTTACTTAGCTGTCGTTACTATTATTTTCGATTGTTGAACTAAGTAGCATTTACGATACTAATCAGTTGAAGTTAAAATTTGATATGTATACTATGTGTACATACAATGTATTAAGCTCAGGGTAAAACAAATAAACACACCCATACAAATATCCTGTGCGTAGGTAAGTGTCTATTCTGTAGTGAATGTTTAATGAACAGGATGTGTGTATTATACTATTCTGTGCTCAAACAGTTATGTGCAATCACGAATATTCCCGTGCATATGACGTAGCGCTTACCGGGATCGAAATCTCGTGATGAGGTCGTCACTTCCGGTATCATCGGGATCTCATTGACATCTTTTTCAAAAATCCTTCCTGCACAAATGTAAGATGTATAAGATTATACAAAAAAATAACGACGTGTTCGACAGCCCAGGAAACTTGGAACGAATTAGATAAGGATTTTACCAGATTATTAAAAAAATAAATAAATAAAAAAAAAATTACAGATAGTATATCGATGGCTTGAATTCAGTAATAGATATGTTTTAAGGTGTTCAATCCCCGACTTGTTTTTTGATTAATATTATATTACGACACGAATACGTGTCCTGAAATGACCTTAACTGTCAATAATACGCTCAACCTAAACATCTATAGTTGTTAGTGTACTCCAGTTGTAAGTATAATTGAAATGGAACGATAGCTTTACCGGCCTTCCATATATAACATTTGTTAAAATCGATAGAACATTTAACCTCGGAAATATTCTGACAACAGTAAATCACGTCCACAGTCACGAGTTACGTTAACAGTACTGGATTGTGTGGTGGAAATATTGTCAGCATTATAATATAGCATTTAAGGTTTAGCAAACCAATATATAACTTAATTATCAACTACGAAAACATATTTAGGAATTAAATTTTACAGAATGTTCTGATGAATGCTTCTGTGTTTGCCAGTAATTCTTTGATACAGCCAAACATGCTCAAGAAGCCACTTCTGCTACAAGATGACATGTATGAAGTGACTCTCTGTTTTACCCCATTCAACCCTGAAATTTCATAATGAACTATTTCAACCTTTGAGTTGGAATAGCTCATATGTGTTTTCAGGGGTGAATGAGTAAAAGTGCATTAAAGTTATGGTGACAATTGTTTGCATAAAGCTTCAGGACCAACTTACCTTGTGTAATGGCAAAAAGTATCTGAGCGGAAATATCCTGACGTTGAAGTAATTCATCATAATCGGCCACTTTATAAGCTGCGCTTGTCGTAGGTATAGCACTATTATCTCCAATAAGAATCCAGTGCGTGTTGATACCTCTAGTCTCCAAATGTTCTATGCCCTTCCTGATCCCAGAATCTAGCTTCTCGTACAACTGATCAGCGATAAACACGACGTGGCGGTCGTCTGTGTCTGCTACTGCTGGTGGAACAAACAACTCCTGGTTAATGTAATCGATGACTAACGGAAACCGAGAGAATCTACTCCGATACTTCTTCGATATACCACTCACAGCGTCCTTCATCTCATCGAAACTTAACTGTTGGAATCCGTAGACCAGTTGAACTGTCTTGCCGTAGTTGACAATAGCGATGTCTGTTTTAGTTTCGGATAAAATATTCCGGTCAATAAATGAATTGATGAAAGGCAGCAGTTTTGTTAGGAATTCAGGTGGTGATGTGGAGCTTCCAGAACGAAAAGCTATGATGATTTTCGTCGGTGTCGAGTCTGTTAATAAAAAAGACATATCAGGTATAGCTCATATTAGTATTTGTTTTTGATATTTTGTTCATGAACATCAAACTTTTATATTTACGCGTTACCTTCCGAAAATGTATCTGCATTAACTGTATCCTCCCATTTTACCCTCCCTTTCCGAAAGATCACTCTCATTGTAATGTTTGGTTAATTCGTTGATCTTGTAACGGACTTGTTTGATTGACTTTGAGACATAGAGGATCTTACATTCGTGCCATGCTATATTGATTTTATTTAACGAGTTCAATAATTTCATATGAAACGAGCCTTTAGACGAGTGTCATACCAAATAATTGAACCAGTTTAAAAAATGCAATATGACATGAACAGGAATGTAATATTCTATTTATCACATAACATTCATAATCTTAAAAGTAACTCAAACACAATTATGTGTCATCAGCTGACTCATTAAAGGTCAAAATCAAAGTACTCCGACCATACTATTGTCTTTCCGCGCAGTGCAAAGTAGTTAAAGTGTTGTTTTTTAATAATGAACAGTTTTAAATGCAATGAAAACGCTAATGACAAAAGAAACATTTCAAATTCACTAATAGCAAAATCATTAAACTTTATCAGAAAAAAACTTGACCAATCACAGCACCTTTAGGTTTTTACACATGTGTACTACTATATTTATGACAGGCCGTATGGCATAGTAAAATGGGTCAGGTATGTGATAAATACAATTACTGTATGATACGGGACAACGGAATTTACCGTCTAGAATATTTAATGATTCTAAAGATCACAAGGAGACTTTTTCCATCAGCAAAGTCGAATCTTATATTTATATATAAAAATGTGCCAAAAGAATTGGACACAAAAGAGTGACCTACTTTGTATTTCTCCTGGAACACTGGGTAGCGATGCCGTCTTCGGAACTAACGCTTCCGAGTACTCGCTTTCATCTGGAAATGTACACATCTTTGATATAAAAGGCAATGCTAAAACATTTCTATTAAAAAGATGTTGACATAACAGTCCATATTATTGTAAACTTCTACACA
Source organism: Mizuhopecten yessoensis (assembly GCF_002113885.1). Classification (NCBI taxonomy): domain Eukaryota; kingdom Metazoa; phylum Mollusca; class Bivalvia; order Pectinida; family Pectinidae; genus Mizuhopecten; species Mizuhopecten yessoensis. The sequence goes on from NW_018408823.1 coordinate 366,527, forward strand.
CAAATATTTATTGGAAGGTTAATCCTAAACCCACTATCTTAAATATAAATTTTCACTTCCAGGTTGCAAATTCCTCCTTACAAAAAAAGAAAAGAAATGAATATTCATTACTTAATTAAATTGACTAAGAAAACAAATCTATACTTACCAAAAGCAATATTTGTTGTGATGTCATCAATGACATCATAGTTGTTAGTGAGACTTGGATAGTCTTGTACAAGGTAGGTATCACCAGCAGTACTTATGTTACTCTGCCGACCAATCAATACCCAGTGATACTTTATTCCTTTCCTCCTTAATCTAACTAATCCATTCTTCACTTTTAAATTCATCTGATCGTAGACTTTGTCAGTAACAAATACGACATGCTTTGAGGTATCCAATGGCATTGGCATGCGATTAAATACTTCCAAGTCAAGGTGCTGCAGAACGTCTCCAAACCTCGCAAACGTAGACTGCAGCTTATTGGGGGCTGTCAATATCATCGTCTGCATTTCATTCAAGCTAGTGAATTGTTTGAACCCAAACAGTTGATGTACAGTAGCACCATAGTTTATAAAAGCAATTTCCATATTGGTTCCCTGAATTAATTTATCGTCCAGAAATCTCGCCATGAATGGCAACAGGTGTGTAAAATAATCACGAGGAGAGGTTTCAAATCCGGAACGGAAAACTAGGGCAATTTGTATTGTTCTATACTCTGAAATAAAATCAGCATTATGTCTCCATGTTTTAACCTAAATCATTCCATTGGTTTGATTTGGTTCATGCAACATTGATCATGCCTATGTACTTGATATTAATGTAAAATAACTTTTTACAGCACACAATAAACATAAGCATGAATCCGTTGTAAAATGATTCCTTTTTTGCCAAAACATTGTTAAAGAAATATAAAACATAATGACAAAAGCAACATTAACGTGTATAATTTCCTTAGCTACTGAGAAATTAAAAGACGGAATATTGGCGGTACGATGGTTAACAACGTGATATGACTAAGTAACGTGATAACGGATTGTAACCTTATGTAGGATAGTAGCCCGACACGACTATAAAGTCGCACATAGCAACATAAAGAGCAGATATATCAATCATAATTTCAAAAATAAAATGAAAACTAAAAATAAGATATTACGACTAAACAGTTTAACATTCGTGATAAACAAAAGTGATAAAAAGCACAAACTTGCTACAATCAAGGGCTTCAATCTTGAATTAATTCATCTTTGCATCCAATAGTTATTGTAAAACAAGAACTCCCCATATATTTTCGTGGTTTTTTTGCCCTTAATAACAGCTAAGAATAGATCGAAAGATGTATATCGTAAGTGTACTTCAGCGAATATAATATTTGTTTGTAGACGTGAAGACGAAAAATTGGCAAGACGAAAATAAACAGGTTTAAATTAAATGAATGTTGTTTTTTGGTAACTCGGAAAAGAAACAAAAATCGGATTACTACAGTAACTGGCATCGTGCAAATTAAATATTGTCATGCATCCGTTCAAACTTTTGACTTTGGGAAGGTGAGCAATTATAATTGATTCATAACACAAACATATATAACATAAACTAATGTCAACAAAACATAAAAAAACGAACAAATTTATCAAATAAACACATGGTACAATTGGGAGAAAGTGACGTGCATGCAACAGTGTGTGGTGTCAGCAACGCTACGCATGCCGGGTTTTACTTACTGCTTAGACTAGGAGCCGGTGTTGTTGGTCGGCGTTTGATCAATCCTCCCACTATTCACAACGTATTATTTAGTTATCATTTTGGGTTCAAAACGTCTTCTTATATTCTTACTTCACCTCAATATATAAACCCGATATTTATGTACTGTCTCACTGCCCTTGATGGTAGTATTCTACCTTCAACTGACGAATTTTAACTTGAACAATGGTGTTTAAGATATTATCAATTTATCAGAGAATTGTTCATCAAAATTGTTTCACAGTGTCCTGATATCTCCGTCTCGTGTTTAATGATAGACGTACCTACCACCTTCCTAGCGTTAATAACCTAATCGTTATTCCCAACATGATATATAATATAGCTTCACTAAACCCATCCCAGCATTAAAACAATGTCACTATAACGATACAAACTATTATTTATTTGATACCCCTTTTTCTTCGTCATCCATCAAGTATCACTTGACCAAACACCCATTGCTTTTCCATCATTACCAAACAGCAGCCTTCCATATGAAAAATCATTTAACCAAACACATTTTCACTTCACAAAATTATAAAACTTCCAGTTAGTCTAGTTACTTTTCTTTAACAACAAAACTTTCTGTCACATTACCAATCCGACCCCACCAAATTCAACATCACACATATCAACGTCTCGTTACTTTATGAATAATCATTGTTCAAATCATTCATACGTCCAGTTAATGTATTAATAATCATTTTAATATACCCTTCATTGTCCAAAATTGGCAAAAGCAATAGTCCCATTATTATATGAATAATATGAATGATCACTTTCCAAAAGAGAAATTTGTCCCGTATCTTTATTAGATTAATGATCATTTACCCCCTCCTCCTTTACAAATTGCCAAACGTCCAGTTACCATATAAAATATCAATCACCTAACGCCCCCTTTTCTTTCCTACACTTGATAATGATACGTTATAATTTATTTTCATATGTCAAACAGTATTAACCAAAAAAACGCCCTTTAAAACTTTCGCCCCTAACACAATGTTATAAAGTATTTGAATACTAAAGAAAGAGTCCCGTAGCCTGACGAACCTCATCCCTTTACATTTCAAATTTTATTTTTGTTCTAATGAAAAAGTCAAATTATTTAACGAGCCTCTTCCTTTCTACGGTATATCGTCTAACGCTATAGTAACTGTACCGCAGTACCTCCACTGCTTTACTTCACTCTTCGTCTATTACTTTAAAAGAACTTACTTTATCTTAGTTGCTTGCCTCCGGCCTTATCATATTACCTTCAGAACAACCCCGTTACCTTAATAATCTGCATTGGTTTCTTTCCCAATAGTATCACATAAGTGTCTCCTATTCTACTGCTTATTCACTACCTTGTGAACATATTGTCCGACGGATTCCACGCGATTGTGCAGGTGTAAGATCAATTATAGCATTACTTACTAGCTTTCACACGACTGATTATGTTTTTAACCGGTGCAGCACTCGCTAGTAGATCGCTTAATGTCGGAATGGCTTGAAAATAATCGCTTGCCGGATCTGACGTCAACTGCCGTAACTCGTCATGAACGTCGCTTGACCCAACTCCAACTCCAAACACCGTCACACCCATCTGTTTTAGTGACGTCATTTCCTGTTCGAAGTCAAATCCATCATCTGATGACACCATATCTGTAACTACAATGAGCCCGGCTGGAACTCCGTCATCTATCCGGGAGCCAGCGCGTTGTACAAATAATTCCGTTCTGATTTTGTTCAGTGCTTCTCCTAAATTCGCTCGGCTTTTTCGCAAATTACCTTTAATTGTTGTTTTGATTGCACTTCGTACCTGCGGTTTTCTACTATGGGCATTAAAATCAAACAACACGTTGGTTGCGGTACCATAATTTACCAGTGCTACGCGAAGCATATCTGGGCCAACTTTTGCTTTCGCAAATAGATTAGACAGGTAAATTTTCAGCTTTTTGTTCATATCTCTTAGTTTGGTTTTATGTCCCACATGAAATAGAACAGCAATATCTGCCTCACGACTACCTGTAATTAAAACAAAACATTATTATAGATCGCTGCTTAACTAACATGCTAGTTACACAACTCAATGTCTGTTATGCGCAAGTTAATGTAGATCTGTTATAAATTATCATCATTGGCAATGTATATCATTGTAATCTTATTTGATAATTCGATAACAATTTGAAATAAAAGTCAGGATCGAATAAGATGAAATTCAAACGTAAGCATGACGCTGAACGCCAAAGCACTGTCCACACTAAGCGGATAGCAAAACGTGTGGACGTGTATGGGTGCGAGTCTTACCTATACCGCGCGACTGTCGCAACATTCGGTACGTCACTCAAAGATGGTGGGCGTGCCTTAAGGTGATGGGCGTGTCTATGGCTAGAGAGTTCCATGCTCTGATGCAAAACATTCCCCATAACAGAACAGGACTCTGCTATGATTGGTGGATGTTAATAGGTGGAAAAGAACGTTATATAATACAATTGGCAAGAAAGAAGGAAGTTGTCAGGTTGTCCTGGTTACTGAAGCGGTTCGAAATGAAGCGGTTTCGTAAGTAAAACAACCAAACATTCTCAACGGAAGATGGATATCCTTTCATTTTATACGCATTTTGAAACTTTGTGGCTCATTTTAACACATTCATAACTGATGTTATTTACCTCAAATAGATTTCTATACTTCGTTATTTTGTGATGCGTGTAAATACCTTAATACTCTGTTTTTCAGGTTTCAAATAGATAAACTATCTATGTCGTATGTTTCTCTTTCGCGATTTAAACGAAATTGCGATAATGAGGTGTTCAAATCGACAGAATGATAATATATACTTGGCGTTTTTGTATTTTCACGTTTATTACTAGGACTGAAAATACTTGACATGTTAACAGTGCGAGAATGTAATATTCACTTCTCGCTAACCTCTCGCGGGACTTCCTTCTCCCTTTAATGCAAATGGAAACTTGAGTGTTGAAAACACAATAACACTTGCAAGCGTTTCGTTCCCAAACTTTGTTTATTATCGTTGATTTAACCATGCAAAATGTTGAGCTGTTGTGCATTTGAGACGGAAATTATATGATACCATTCAAGAAATAGATATCACAGAATAGAGATGAAAAGAAACATATCAATTAAGTATATGACAGGGTGCATCTGGAACAAGGTGCGAGGATTAGATTGTATTCCGTCGTAATAGCTCACTTTTACACAATTATACTTAAAAAATAAACTAGCAAGTATGAATATTAATCATCATCTTATAAATTCTAAATAAAAGATAACAAAAATAAATAACGCAGATTTTAACATTGCATTCAGTTTGGGACACCAAGCAACATGAACACGATAAATTAGAAAAGCGACGTGATTCGAAACAGAAATTTGCTTTGTAATGAAGCCACTCAGAAACCAAGTAGTTTGAAAAGCAATAACACTTAACAAGCGTTTAATATATGTCTGACGGATAAACTATTAATTGAAATGCACATGTGACGTTTCTGCGTTAAGTGCGTAGATCTGATAAGAAGGATTGTAATTTGCTGTACATGGGATAGTAATTGAAGAAATTTTGCAAAAGTATTTGAAGACATATCAACGAGGAAAATGTTTCCTTCATATGAAGGGATATGTTTTCTTTAAATTTGGAATTTATTTCACATATCAGGATTTACATACTTTAAATTAGTATTTGCAATATCTTATTTCATTATAAAATATCGAAATCTATTTTAATCTGTTTTTTAATTGATTGGAAATAAAATAAAAAGTTTGTGTAAATATCAAAGAACAAAAAAATAGGAAAATGTTATATAACCGCGTTTTACATATATTGAATCACATTACCAAATTATTTAATTGCGTTTTCAACTAATTTTATGCTATTATTGCTATCCATTTGTTTGCTTGGTTAGTAGGAATAAAAGACACAAGACAGACTTACATAGCTATTATATATGACGTCAAACAAAAACAACACAAACGACGTCATACTGTAACTCAAATAACGTTATATAATAACACATGACGTCAGTAAAACAGGTACAGTCCGCAGACACAATGCAAACAGTCATGTCACAGAAAAGGTGAGAAGGACAGAGTTAGCGTGCATAATAAACAAATACAGACACTACTCCCATGTGTACACTTACGCTACTCTCATATGTGAAACGTATTTCTATCCAGTGTTTAGATACCATTCTCGTTTGTAAAACTTATTTCTTTCGTGTGTTAAACCTTACTGCCATGTGTGAAATGTACTGATTTGTAGAACGTATTTCTATTATGTTTAAAAAGAACTTATTTGTAAAGAAGTATTATGTACAAAACGTACTTGTACCATGTGATGAGAGAAACACTTTACTTTTCTGTGTGATACGTAAATCTTGTATGTGTAAAAACTGAGTAAACAGTATTAATTTCACGAGAGAAATATTTCTCTTTCATGTGTACTCATGTGAACAAAGTACTACTCTCAGTCACCTTATATTAGTATTAGAGGTCAATGATAGACTGTTGATCGGTTGGCTTACATGAAATACGCTTATATATATATGTAACAATAATTGGCTATAAACATATGTTCCTATAGGGAACGCAATAATATTAATGAACTTGTAAGTCACTCTTTTCCAAGCTTTCGGGCTTAGCCCTTCGTCAGGGATCAAATGTCACTGGACCTCTATGTCACATCCATCTTGACAAACATGTTGAATAACTATGACGTTGATATTGATGACATCATAACACTGTTACCATGACGTCAACACAACACAATGACGTCATCAAACCATGACCTTACAAATTGTGACGTCATCATCATCACTTGGTATTGTTACCATTGGGGAAAGCAGTGTTGAGTTTGTTAATCCAAAATCCCTCAATCACAAGCCTTGCTACTTTGGATTCCTCCTTAACCCTTTCCAGTACGCACAGAGATAAACCAGTGGCACATCACTTTCTTGGAAGAGGTCATTCTATATCGGACTTGCGGGTGTGCGTACTGGAAAGGGTTAAGGAGGAATCCAAAGTAGCAAGGCTTGTGATTGAGGGATTTTGGATTAACAAACTCAACACTGCTTTCCCCAATGGTATCAATACCAAGTGATGATGATGACGTTTACAATTTGTGAGGTCATGGTTTGATGACGTCATTGTGTTGTGTTGACGTCATGGTAACAGTGTTATGACGTCATCAACATCAACGTCATAGTTATTCAACATGTTTGTCAAGATGGATGTGACATAGAGGTCCAGTGACATCTGATCCCTGACGAAGGGCTAAGCCCAAAAGCTTGGAAAAAAGTGACTTACAAGTTCATTAATATGTAACAATACATAATTGTAATATATTGTGTATATTACTGGCTGTGCAACTCAATCTAAATTGAATTATCTTAAATTGCTTTTAAAGTGGTTGTAAAGTTTAGAAAAAAGTCAATATGTTGATAAAGAATGCTACAAATGCCAACGACATACTTTAATATTTTTTTGTACATATAGCATGTCTTCAATTTATGCAATATAATATGTGTGTGTATATGAGATTTGAGTATGTGATGAGAGTTGTATACGACGAGTAAACACTGCGTACATATAGTGATTGCAACAATCAAGCGAGCAGTGTTGCATAGTACTCACTCTCCAGGGTTGTAGTAGGCTCAGGAGTAGTGGGCACTGCGTGAAAACAAACAAATATAATTATATAGATAGGTCGGTCGGTTTTCTCATGTAACTCCACTCTATGCGATCAACAGAACCTGCCACGTCCATAAATGAACATAACTAGTAATAGGACGTAAAACACAAACAAAAAAAATAAAAACAATCTAACAAAAAATAGCGATTAGCATTATATAATAAAACTGCATCAACTCGGAATTAATGTTTCCCAAAAATGTTATCTTGCTATTTATCTTATTTTTTGAACCAATTAATGTTAATTCTCATCGTCTGTACATTATCAGATTATTCTATATTAAAATTGCAGGTATCTGAATAAGCGCGATAGTTTGATGAAGAAAATATCCCATCGGAAGTCAAGTTCGGGGACCATGTTCAAGGGAATCTTTTTCTGCTTGGCCCCTTGATGGTCCAATATATCGAAATATCACAGATATTGAAAGATATCGAATATGTAGAAGGGCACCGATTATGTCGAAGGATATCAAATACATCAAAGGATATCGAATTAATATAAATGTATCGATTAAATATAAGGATATCGATTATATATATGGTTATCGAATATATATATATAAGGATATCGAATATTTATATATTAGGATATCGATTATACAAAAGGATATCGAATATATATAAGGATATCGATTATATATATATATAAGGATATCGATTATATAAACAAGGATATCGATTACAAATATAAGGATATCGATTAAATCGAAGGATATCGAATAAACCGGACATAGTAAAGAGTGGAGTAAAGACCTTGATAGACATGTACTAGTTTTGTAATAGAAATACCTGTAGTTGGAGCAACGGTTGCTTCTGTTGTTGGCGGCAGTGTTTCGATCTCTTCAGGCAAAACGAATGTTACTGAAAAAAGGGATCAAGTTGTTTAAACATGAATACATATCGTATGTAGGTGTAATTAACATCAGATGAGATAACAAAATTACGCATTAAATTTAGCTACCATATGAAGGATCAATGTTTACTGTAAAGCACTTTAGATAACATACGAAGGACCAAAGTTTACTGTAAAGCACTTTAGATCACATACGGAGGACCAAAGTTTACTGTAAAGCACTTTAGATAGCATACGAACGATCAAAGTTTACTGTAAAGCACTTTAGATAACATACGAAGGTCCAAAGTTTACTGTAAAGCACTTTAGATCACATACGGAGGACCAAAGCTTACTGTAAAGCACTTTAGATAGCATACGAACGATCAAAGTTTACTGTAAAGCACTTTAGATAACATACGAAGGATCAAAGTTTAGTGTAAAGCACTTTAGATAACATACGAAGGATCAAAGTTTACTGTAAAGCACTTTAGATAACTTACGAACGATCAAAGTTTACTGTAAATCACTTTAGATAACATACGAAGGATCAAAGTTTACTGTAAAGCACTGTAGATAACATACGAAGGATCAAAGTTTACTGTAAAGCACTTTAAATAACATACGAACGATCAAAGTTTACTGTAAAGCACTTTAGATAACATACGAAGGATCCAAGTTTAGTGTAAAGCACTTTAGATAACATACGAAGGATCCAAGTTTAGTGTAAAGCACTTTAGATAACATAAGAAGGATCAAAGTTTACTGTAAAGCACTTTATATAACATACGAAGGATCAAAGTTTACTGTAAAGCACTTTAGAAAACAAACGAACGATCAAAGTTTACTGTAAAGCACTTTAAATAACATACGAACGATCAAAGTTTACTCTCAAGCACTTTAGATAACATACGAACTATCAAAGTTTACTGTAAAACACTTTAGATAGCATACGAACGATCAAAGTTTACTGTAAAGCACTTTAGAAAACATACGAACGATCAAAGTTTACTGTAAAGCACTTTAGAAAGCATACGAACGATTAAAGTTTACTGTGCAGCACTTTAGAAAGCAAACGAACGATCAAAGTTTACTGTAAAGCACTTTAGATAACATATGAAGGATCAAAGTTTAGTGATATTGGTCAGGGAACTAGTGATGTTGGCTACGTATTATTTCTCGCGACATCTTTGATATTAAAATACTCTCTATCAGAAGAGCGACGTATTCACGGAGAATATAATTTCTTAATCAGACCAGGAAATTAACTCTCAGTCTTTAATCAACACTGTATAGTAAACACTTAAAAGTATTTCAAAAAGATTATTAAAATTCAAATTATTTCATATATGTGTCTATATCAAGACTATAAATTACTATTTTTTTAAAAAAATATTTACGGGACTTAAGTATGAATTAACAGCCAGTCAGGTAATATAACATATCCCTAACGTACTTTCATATATCTATTTTATCACACTTATATGCCAATGTCTTTCTAAATGATAGCTATTCTTCATTTTAATATTGCTGCATTTCAAAGTTAATGACAGCTAACAGTTAAGCAATTAGCGATTGTTTGTGAAAGGTAACAACTACAGACTTTGTAATCTAATGAGCAATACACGTTACAACAGCTATCCATTAATGAATCACATTGTTCGTTCTACCATTTGCGGAAACTCACGCGAAGGCAGCTTCTGTCGTAACTCCTGAACCATGCTGGGAAGATGGTCGACATTTCCGAGGACGTAGCTCATTTGTGGACTCGTAGATACCATATTCATCTCATCAGTGTTGCGCAGATCGATCCCGATACCAAATACCGTCACCCCTGCATCTTTGACGAGTGCGGCGGAGTATTCTAGTTCGGGGTAGTACTGCGGCTCAGAGTTGGCGTCGGTGATGATGACCAGGCCGTTGGGTACATTCTCCCTGTCACCTTTACTCACGTCGAACATCTCGTTTCGGACCAGATTTAAACCAGCGGCCAAATTTGTATCAGCAGATTTATAAACCGGCTTGATGTTTCGGATTGCCTCGAGGAGACCCGATTTATCGCCCCTGTAAGCATCTAGTTTAAACAGTACCGTACCTTCCTCTCGGTATATGGCCGCCCCGACTCTGACCGAGTCTAAATCAACATCTGCCCCGTCAATCAGTTTAGCCATAAAGGATGTGATTTTGACGAAGTTCTCGGGAGTGAGCTCGTTTGAAAAGTGGACCAGGAACACGAGGTCGATATCATCACTACCTGTGTTAATAAAATTTGGGAGAAACCAAACAAATTATTTTAAAATGTGGTAAAATATATAATGAATGTAAATAGGCATTAAACTTTCCAATCACCTATCGTTTGAAACACTTGTATTTTCATAACTTCTATTCAAAGTGAAACATTAAATATAACTGAGTGTAAAGACGTAAGGAAAGTATGTACATATATTATCAATTGTCTGGTTTTATTTGTGGGTGGTTAAATTAAAGGCGGAAACAGTGATAGATGTAATCAATATAATATATTACATGTTCCTTACAACAGATCTCCGAACGGAAATAAAAACAATATCAGAATTTGATTTATAATGGAATACATGTTGTTTCATATGACAGACGCCTACAAGATAAATAGATGTGAGCAATTCATGCCAAAAACCTGTTTAAAGTAAATGTGTAAGTATCGGGGAAAAATGATTAAAAACAACGCCATATGTTGCATTGTTAAAATATGATTCCTTGTACATCAACATTAACACCATAGGCAACAGTTCCCGGAAGTTTGTTCCAAGACATAAAATAGCGGTTCTTTGGTAATATATTTGCTAGATAATCACTATCAACACCCTCACCGAACGAGGAGGTAATAATAGTTGTAGTGCATCAAATGATCGACCCTATTATTTTAAGAATTACTTGAAAAATACAATCAATTTCGCCAATACGTACTTGTTTGCTTATTCAAAACTTATACTTTTTTTAAACCTAGAAATATGTATTATGAGATTGGTATGTTATCAACTAAACAAACAGTATCACAGAAGAGAAGGGGGACCAACCTAACAACAAAACAGTAACAAAGCACCAAATACATGTCACTGTAGATCACTGTCTACAAACAGTATCACAGTAGAGTAGGGGGACCACACTAACAACAAAACAGTAACAAAGCACCAAATACATGTCACTGTAGATCACTGTCTACAAACAGTATCACAGTAGAGTAGGGGGGACCACACTAACAACAAAACAGTAACAAAACACCAAATACATGTCACTGTAGATCACTGACTACAAACAGTATCACAGTAGAGAAGGGGGACCAAACTAACAACAAAACAGTAACAAAACACCAAATACATGTCACTGTAGATCACTGACTACAAACAGTATCACAGTAGAGAAGGGGGACCAAACTAACAACAAAACAGTAACAAAACACCAAATACATGTCACTGTAGATCACTGACTACAAACAGTATCACAGTAGAGAAGGGGGACCAAACTAACAACAAAACAGTAACAAAACACCAAATACATGTCACTGTAGATCACTGACTACAAACAGTATCACAGTAGAGAAGGGGGACCAAACTAACAACAAAACAGTAACAAAACACCAAATACATGTCACTGTAGATCACTGACTACAAACAGTATCACAGTAGAGAAGGGGGACCAAACTAACAACAAAACAGTAACAAAACACCAAATACATGTCACTGTAGATCACTGACTACAAACAGTATCACAGTAGAGAAGGGGGACCAAACTAACAACAAAACAGTAACAAAACACCAAATACATGTCACTGTAGATCACTGACTACAAACAGTATCACAGTAGAGAAGGGGGACCAAACTAACAACAAAACAGTAACAAAACACCAAATACATGTCACTGTAGATCACTGACTACAAACAGTATCACAGTAGAGAAGGGGGACCAAACTAACAACAAAACAGTAACAAAACACCAAATACATGTCACTGTAGATCACTGACTACAAACAGTATCACAGTAGAGAAGGGGGACCAAACTAACAACAAAACAGTAACAAAACACCAAATACATGTCACTGTAGATCACTGACTACAAACAGTATCACAGTAGAGAAGGGGGACCAAACTAACAACAAAACAGTAACAAAACACCAAATACATGTCACTGTAGATCACTGACTACAAACAGTATCACAGTAGAGAAGGGGGACCAAACTAACAACAAAACAGTAACAAAACACCAAATACATGTCACTGTAGATCACTGACTACAAACAGTATCACAGTAGAGAAGGGGGACCAAACTAACAACAAAACAGTAACAAAACACCAAATACATGTCACTGTAGATCACTGACTACAAACAGTATCACAGTAGAGAAGGGGGACCAAACTAACAACAAAACAGTAACAAAACACCAAATACATGTCACTGTAGATCACTGACTACAAACAGTATCACAGTAGAGAAGGGGGACCAAACTAACAACAAAACAGTAACAAAACACCAAATACATGTCACTGTAGATCACTGACTACAAACAGTATCACAGTAGAGAAGGGGGACCAAACTAACAACAAAACAGTAACAAAACACCAAATACATGTCACTGTAGATCACTGACTACAAACAGTATCACAGTAGAGAAGGGGGACCAAACTAACAACAAAACAGTAACAAAACACCAAATACATGTCACTGTAGATCACTGACTACAAACAGTATCACAGTAGAGAAGGGGGACCAAACTAACAACAAAACAGTAACAAAACACCAAATACATGTCACTGTAGATCACTGACTACAAACAGTATCACAGTAGAGAAGGGGGACCAAACTAACAACAAAACAGTAACAAAACACCAAATACATGTCACTGTAGATCACTGACTACAAACAGTATCACAGTAGAGAAGGGGACCAACCTAACAACAAAACAGTAACAAAACACCAAATATATGTCACTGTAGATCACTGTCTACAAACAGTGTCACAGTAGAGTAGGGGGACCAAACTAACAACAAAACAGTAACAAAGCCCCAAATACATGTCACTGTAGATCACTGACTACAAACAGTATCACAGTAGAGAAGGGGGACCAACCTAACAACAACACAGTAACAAAGCAACAAATACATGTCACTGTAGATCGCTGACTACAAACAGTATCACAGTAGAGAAGGGGGACCAAACTAACAACAAAACCGTAACAAAACACCAAATACATGTCACTGTAGATCACTGTCTACAAACAGTATCACATTAGAGTAGGGGGACCACACTAACAACAAAACAGTAACAAAGCAACAAATACATGTCACTGTAGATCAATGACTACAAACAGTATCACAGTAGAGAAGGGGACCAACCTAACAACAAAACAGAAACAAAACACGAAATACATGTCACTGTAGATCACTGACTACAAACAGTATCACAGAGAGTAGGGGGACCAAACTAACAACAAAACAGAAACAAAACACCAAATACATGTCACTGTAGATCACTGACTACAAACAGTATCACAGAGAGTAGGGGGACCGTAACAAAACACCAAACACATGTCACTGTAGATCACTGACTACAAACAGTCTCACAGTAGAGAAGGGGGACCAACCTAACAACAAAACAGTAACAAGACACCAAATACATGTCACTGTAGATCACTGTATACAAACAGTATCACAGTAGAGAAGGGGACCAACCTAACAACAAAACAGTAACAAAGCACCAAATACATGTCACTGTAGATCAGTGATTACAAACAGTATCACAGTAGAGTAGGGGGACCACACTAACAACAAAACAGTAACAAAGCACCAAATACATGTCACTGTAGATCACTGACTACAAACAGTATCAGAGTATAGTAGGGGGACCAAACTAACAACAAAACAGTAACAAAACACCAAATACATGTCACTGTAGATCACTGACTACAAACAGTATCACAGTAGAGAAGTGGGACCACACTTACAACAAAACAGTAACAAAACACCGAATACATGTCACTGTAGATCACTGACTAGTAACAAAGCACCAAATACATGTCACTGTAGATCAGTGACTACAAACAGTATCACAGTAGAGTAGGGGGACCACACTAACAACAAAACAGTAACAAAACACCAAATACATGTCACTATAGATCACTGACTACAAACAGTATCACAGTAGAGAAGGGGGACCACACTTACAACAAAACAGTAACAAAACACCGAATACATGTCACTGTAGATCACTGACTACAAACAGTATCACAGTAGAGAAGGGGACCAACCTAGCAACAAAACAGTAACAAAACACCAAATACATGTAACTGCAGATCACTGACTACAAACAGTATCACAGTAGAGAAGTGGGACCACACTTACAACAAAACAGTAACAAAACACCGAATACATGTCACTGTAGATCACTGACTAGTAACAAAGCACCAAATACATGTCACTGTAGATCACAGACTACAAACGGTATCACAGTAGAGAAGGGGAACCAACCTAACAACAAAACAGTAACAAAGCACCAAATACATGTCACTGTAGATCACAGACTACAAACAGTATCACAGTAGAGAAGGGCGACCACACTAACAACAAAACAGTAACAAACCACCAAATACATGTCACTGGAGATCACTGACTACAAACAGTATCACAGTAGAGTAGGGTGACCACACTAACAACAAAACAGTAACAAACCACCAAATACATGTCACTGGAGATCACTGACTACAAACAGTATCACAGTAGAGAAGGGGACCAACCTAGCAACAAAACAGTAACAAAACACCAAATACACGTCACTGTAGATCACTGACTACAAACAGTGTCACAGTAGAGAAGGGGGACCAACCTAACAACAAAACAGTAACAAAACACCGAATACATGTCACCGTAGATCACTGACTACAAACAGTATCACAGTAGAGTAGGGTGACCACACTAACAACAAAACAGTAACAAACCACCAAATACATGTCACTGTAGATCACTGAATACAAACAGTATCACAGTAGAGAAGGGGGACCACACTTACAACAAAACAGTAACAAAACACCGAATACATGTCACTGTAGATCACTGACTAGTAACAAAGCACCAAATACATGTCACTGTAGATCACTGAATACAAACAGTATCACAGTAGAGAAGGGGGACCACACTTACAACAAAACAGTAACAAAACACCAAATACATGTCACTGTAAATCACTGTCTACAAACAGTATCACAGTAGAGAAGGGGACCAACCTAGCAACAAAACAGTAACAAAACACCAAATACATGTAACTGCAGATCACTGACTACAAACAGTATCACAGTAGAGTAGGGGGACCAACCTAACAACAACACAGTAACAAAACACCAAATACATGTCACTGTAGATCACTGTCTATGTACAGTAGCACGTAACCAGGCTATTAATACTGGAATCTACCATATGATGTACTAAACTGAAATCATATAAACATGTGCTGGCAAATTTAACGTTTTACATATATGATAACTTAGTATAAATGTTTGGTTTTGATATATGTTTAACTAGTAGTGGTTAACAATTAGAAGTAGTGAAGGGTGTTGTTCAGTGAAAAGATTCCTTTGATAAAACATATATATTTCACAAACGTTAACAAGGTTGGAAATTGTCAGAAGGTACATTATACACTTGTCCTCTTTGTGAAATATGTATGTGCTTGGAATTCAGTGTGTAGACTATGCATGACCAGTGTATTGACTTAGGGGACAGTAACCAGTATCAACATGCCACACCAATATCACACAGGAATAACTTACTCTAGGTCTACCATGTGTATAGTGGACGCTAACGATACAAAAGAAGACTTGTACAAACTAACAACTTACAGTCATCAGACAATTGATGTGCGGTACAACCGAGACACTAGCTGTAAAGACGTGCTCTTGTACCGACACAAACTAACAACTAACAGTAATCAGACAATTGATGTGCGGTACAAACGAGACACTAGCTGTAAAGACGTGCTCTTGTACCGACACAAACTAACAACTTACAGTCATCAGACAATTGATGTGCGGTACAAACGAGACACTAGCTGTAAAGACGTGCTCTTGTACCGACACAAACTAACAACTTACAGTCATCAGACAATTGATGTGCGGTACAAACGAGACACTAGCTGTAAAGACGTGCTCTTATACCGACACAAACTAACAACTTACAGTCATCAGACAATTGATGTGCGGTACAAACGAGACACTAGCTGTAAAGACGTGCTCTTATACCGACACAAACTAACAACTTACAGTCATCAGACAATTGATGTGCGGTACAAACGAGACACTAGCTGTAAAGACGTGCTCTTATACCGACACAAACTAACAACTTACAGTCATCAGACAATTGATGTGCGGTACAAACGAGACACTAGCTGTAAAGACGTGCTCTTATACCGACACAAACTAACAACTTACAGTCATCAGACAATTGATGTGCGGTACAAACGAGACACTAGCTGTAAAGACGTGCTCTTATACCGACACAAACTAACAACTTACAGTCATCAGACAATTGATGTGCGGTACAAACGAGACACTAGCTGTAAAGACGTGCTCTTATACCGACACAAACTAACAACTTACAGTCATCAGACAATTGATGTGCGGTACAAACGAGACACTAGCTGTAAAGACGTGCTCTTATACCGACACAAACTAACAACTTACAGTCATCAGACAATTGATGTGCGGTACAAACGAGACACTAGCTGTAAAGACGTGCTCTTATACCGACACAAACTAACAACTTACAGTCATCAGACAATTGATGTGCGGTACAAACGAGACACTAGCTGTAAAGACGTGCTCTTATACCGACACAAACTAACAACTTACAGTCATCAGACAATTGATGTGCGGTACAAACGAGACACTAGCTGTAAAGACGTGCTCTTATACCGACACAAACTAACAACTTACAGTCATCAGACAATTGATGTGCGGTACAAACGAGACACTAGCTGTAAAGACGTGCTCTTATACCGACACAAACTAACAACTTACAGTCATCAGACAATTGATGTGCGGTACAAACGAGACACTAGCTGTAAAGACGTGCTCTTATACCGACACAAACTAACAACTTACAGTCATCAGACAATTGATGTGCGGTACAAACGAGACACTAGCTGTAAAGACGTGCTCTTATACCGACACAAACTAACAACTTACAGTCATCAGACAATTGATGTGCGGTACAAACGAGACACTAGCTGTAAAGACGTGCTCTTATACCGACACAAACTAACAACTTACAGTCATCAGACAATTGATGTGCGGTACAAACGAGACACTAGCTGTAAAGACGTGCTCTTATACCGACACAAACTAACAACTTACAGTCATCAGACAATTGATGTGCGGTACAAACGAGACACTAGCTGTAAAGACGTGCTCTTATACCGACACAAACTAACAACTTACAGTCATCAGACAATTGATGTGCGGTACAAACGAGACACTAGCTGTAAAGACGTGCTCTTATACCGACACAAACTAACAACTTACAGTCATCAGACAATTGATGTGCGGTACAAACGAGACACTAGCTGTAAAGACGTGCTCTTATACCGACACAAACTAACAACTTACAGTCATCAGACAATTGATGTGCGGTACAAACGAGACACTAGCTGTAAAGACGTGCTCTTATACCGACACAAACTAACAACTTACAGTCATCAGACAATTGATGTGCGGTACAAACGAGACACTAGCTGTAAAGACGTGCTCTTATACCGACACAAACTAACAACTTACAGTCATCAGACAATTGATGTGCGGTACAAACGAGACACTAGCTGTAAAGACGTGCTCTTATACCGACACAAACTAACAACTTACAGTCATCAGACAATTGATGTGCGGTACAAACGAGACACTAGCTGTAAAGACGTGCTCTTATACCGACACAAACTAACAACTTACAGTCATCAGACAATTGATGTGCGGTACAAACGAGACACTAGCTGTAAAGACGTTTATAGATACAACTAACAACTTACAGTCATCAGACAATTGATGTGCGGTACAAACGAGACACTAGCTGTAAAGACGTGTATAGATACAACTAACAACACCTTATAGAGACGTAGATGGAATTTACAGAATAAAACGTACAGAAAACAAACAGTACCTGATGAGAAACTTAATACTTAATAAATACAAACACACAACCGAGAACATCTATTCATAGAGACGTTCACGTTTTGATGAAGATAAATGTGTATGATTTGTATACATTTAGCAGATGGTGAAATTATCAGACGCTCACGCGGAAAGCAAAGAGACAAATTATTGCCACTATTAAAGAAAACAGCGTTTTGCTTGTTTGTTCGATATACAAAACTATTACAAATTGATGTAAACAAACAAAACAAACAAATAGTAAACATCCATATACCAACTATCAGTATATAAACAGTAATTAAATAACTAATTACAATAAAAGATAAGTAGATATAAATATCATAATTAATCATACAAGTGTACTAGCTAAAATATCTGTATACTGTTGTGTTGGAACGATGCAATTAATCACACAGCAACTACATATACTCCCTAGTAAGACCTGACAATGTTTGTTTGTGTTACGCTAAACACGTTTGTTTGATTTAAATATTTCAGATAATTGGTTTTAGTTAGATGTTATATAAAAGGACATAAGCTGTGATTATGATATCTGATTAAATAATAAAGCATAAAATATAATTCAATTTACGACTTATCGTTAATTAGAATTTACTAGGACTTTTATACACTGAGGATATTGATCAATGTAATCCAATGATAAATTAATAAAGATCACGTTTTTTTCTCTTTTGAATTAATAACAAATTTTAACTTTGTTGTCGAATAAGACTAAACGTCATTCTATGCCTATGGGAGCACATCGATATAAAAGCTGTACACATCAATACTGAAATAAGCAAAATAAAGATATATAGTAACACAGCACGCGACTTCGCATATTATTATAGTATGATCAAATTAGCAGCGTAAGATATCACGACATCGAAAAATATACAACTATGTTTCTATTGTATGTTTAATACACATCAATATTTTATGCATTAATGCATTGTTTTAACTTGGAGATATTTTAAAACCAAGTTAAGCTGTCCTTCGACAACCCTTCTACGGATTTGCGATGCTGTTTTCATATTTTGTCTTGTATTCTTTTCGTAAGTTGAATTGCGGACAGAACACGACAGTGCCGATTTCTGATCAAGTAAAGCGTCACACATGAACACATGAAATAGTAAATCTATCACTTTGCTAGAGCTAAATATGTTTGTTGTACGTTAGGTCACAAAGCTGGATACATTAAGCTCTTGCCAGATGTATACGTCAATGTTATAGCTGGCTATACAGATTGATTTTAGCTACACGTATGTGTTATTGTTAGTGATGGTTTAAACGTATCGAGGGAAGCATCTCTATACAGATTTAAGGCATTTTATAGGGTCGCATCAATTTTAGAAATGTGTTCACAACCTTTCGGCGATATGAACATGTAACGTTTCAAATTATGTTCATTAGTGCGCCTACAATGTCACTTCCCTAGTACACTTTTTGAGAATGTCACATTACTTAAATTTTACTAACACTACTTACTATATATATATAGATAGATAGATAGATAGATAGTAGATAGATAGCTAGATAGATAGATAGAAAGATAGATGTCTTGATTTCCTCCATTATCACGAAGATTATGAACATTTATACCCATATATTCAAACATTTACTTTAACAGTTACTTATTTTGTATCTTGTACATTCGTTATATAGACGAAGATTTATTTTGCCATTATACAGTAGACTGGCGACCAATCAGCTTTTGTGATAATCACGCAGTAATTAAGCTAAACATCTGGCCAGAGCAGTAATGATGACGCTGTGTTTAAGCATAAACTGCTCATATGCGTCGTCGTCGTCGTCAATTTCGATGCGACCCCGCTCGTCTAGTATTATCTTCGCTTTGTCATCCAGTTAAGAAAACATTAAACAGCTCGTGGTACCTAAAAATTTAACCACATTGCTAAATACACTGTAAAGTAATTGGTACTATTTTTAAGCTTAATAGTCTAGAATAAAAAGGTATTACTGTACACAAAAGATAGAAACTGAGTTCGCATGCCCTTGTCATCGATGGTTTAACTAGCGACCAATATCAATTTTCTGATCATGTTGATTGAGCACACGGGTATCTTCATAGATAATTCATCCTTTTTCATTAAACATATTGTATGAGTTATATTATGTGATTTACTTTCATAGCAATGTGACTTTATGGGAATTAAACGATAAGTATTTTACAAGTTCCGACAGGTTTTCGTAAATTGTCTAGTAACAGGTATTTTAAATATCATATTTAAAAATATGTTTAAATACTTCTAAAACTCGCAATATATGTATATTGTAATGAAATATCTACTTGATATATACTGACGCGAAAAATTCTACCGAATACCCAGATCAGCAACAATTGTAAGACGAGGAATTATTTCGATGGAAACAGTCAAGATATATGTATGGAGCTAAATACATAAATATATAAATATATGTGTATTCATAACATAAGACGCCAAACGAATACAAAAATGTGGAAAACATAGTAAAATGCAAAAATAGGCCGAGCTGTTTTAACACATTCTGAAAAGTGCATTTTAAACCTGATTGTTTCCATGTTGTTTCATGTAAAATGGAACTTTTTTAAGATACAAAATTCTTTTTTTTTTAATTAAAGTCAAACAATCATAATCTCATTAATTTACTTAATGAAATACGTATAGCGCATTAATTATAATTAATCGAAAACATACGATTAGCTAGTTCAACAACTCGGCCAACATTCACACACATAGGCACTGTGAGTACAATGCATGTGGTCCACAGTATACGTGGGAGTGCTATTATGCAATATACTGTGTAGAGAATAAAGATTATATAACTGTTAAAACAGTATGGGTTTAGCATGGTGTAACCAAGGACGTCACAATTTCTTTATAGTAAACATATTATTAATTTGATTTTTTTTTTAAACTGTAAACATTCTGAATTCAATGCTTGCGATATTTCTGTGCAATCAGTCCAAACGGCACGCAATATTGCCTTGTAAAAGCTGATTTTTTGTAAAACATACACGTTCAAATACATTTTTTTTCATTTTTTTTTCAATTCAATTCAAATCAAAAATGAAAACAAAAGAAAAACAAACAAAAATAAAAATGCATTTTCTATAAAAATAGCTGTAACGTCATTTTTCATTTTTTTCAATTCAATTCAAAATGTTTACAGTTTTTTTTGAAAATGCAATTTCTCTAAATTAGATCACATTATAGAATAACTGCATTAGTATTGGTCACACAGACTCGCGAAAGCACCAAAGATAATTTATCTAGAGCATAGATATTCCTCATTATGATTCCATATGTTCACATTATGCTTCCCATATTGAGTTAACATTTCAATTTGATAAATAATAATTAATATCTTATGTGCATAAACACGAGGTAGATATATATGTATAGATAAACATAATTGAAACATAGGACGCAGTGCGCATATTAGGTATCAGAGGACTCATGCAAATATGAATATTCATGAGTGTATAAAGCCTCGCTTTGAACCCGTCTCGTCGACTAACCTTCCACGGGTGTAAGGTAAGCTGCATCCGAACCTGTAAAAATAACCCCGTGACATGTCAAAGTTCACAGAGCATGCACATTCGAGGTATGCTAACAAAATCAAAACAAAGCCAGATATGACACTACTAATCGTTCTGTTAGGATGTGGACGACTAATTCCAAACGTTAAGAAGAGTTAGACGATTCAATAGACGTTTCTGTTTATATTTTTTCTACATTATCATTCACGTATGATGTTTTGCTTCGAGTTGTCATCATCCAAAGCAAAGGAGAAAGAATCAGTTAAAATGCAAACAATATTATTAGAAAAGAAAATCACAGAAAATTGTAGACTTAGTATTCTTAGGGTTTAATAAAACATTCAAAGAAAAAACAGTAGCAATAGACTGAACAGAGACATTGCTGACTGTTACAACTAGAGAGTATCTAGTGACTAGCAATAGAATCGAGAGAGGAAACGGAGTTTAGCAGAAGATCAGTAGCAATAACCTAAGTAAGATGCATTTCAGAAGAAAGATATTATTAGATCAATAGCACTGTGTACTAGAATGCTACGTTATACCAAATCAGTCAAAGCGTAAACTATCTGTAAAGGAGTAATTTTGAAATCGCTTTGCGCTATGACGTGAACAATTTTATAAAGTTAACGAGGGTTTGAACTCACTTTCACAGACTTGTGCCACGACCAGCTCTGTCATTATGTGGAGCTCGCTAATGGTGTCGAGACTAAACAAATTAGCATAAGCCGGTTCAGATACCACGTTCGATAACTCCTGTTTGCCTTCCTCGCTCCATGTAATGCCGATGACGTTTACACCGATGTCCTTCAGAGCCTGGGCGTACTGGTAGCTCTGGGTCACTCGTCTGTTTGAGATTCCTGTCGTTATTAGAATGACCATGTCGGGGACCTGGGGCCTATCTCCATAATATTCAAAAAATACCCTCCGCCTCAGCGCGTCTAGAGCGTCAGCTAAGTTCCTTTCTCCTGGCCAAAAGCTTGCAGATCGGATGGCATCCTCGACACCCTGGGGTGTATTAATCTCTCCCAACCGGAAGTGGATTTTCGGACTTGTGCTATATGTGACCAGGGATATTCGAGTAACCTCAGAGCTTACATTAGCTAATTTGACGAATTTGATGAGAAAATCCCTAATGGTTAGAAAGGTCTCATTGTTATCGGCGTATGCTTCTGAAGTGTCAACAAGCAACACAATGTCCATGGGTCTATTTCCACACCCTACAAAAAAGGAAAACCTAGCACTAGTAAGATAGCCAATGGAACCACACAACAGGGTTGCAAACACAGAACAAGGGTTGCCAAGATATCACACAGAACCGCTGTTGCCATTTACATATAGTGTACCTAACAAAATCAACAGCAGTTGTTGATGCATTTAAACTCGTATCTCAACCACGACCGATGTTACGACACGACGTTTTAGTGTTATCATAATAATAACTAGTTTTGTTAAATGAATGCATTTAGTGGAGACACACATATACACGGAATACAAATATATCATACATATATACTTAATTATAAGTTTGGAACACGAGGCGTTACTAAAACTGTGCTATTTTGTAAATGACAATAATTTAATTTCGCTTGTAACAAACCTTTTCATTGCCCTAAAAAATATGTTATCAGCCCATAACATAAAATAAATGACGTCTCCGTTTGTAACGTCGTTTTTGATTGGCTGATACAGCGGCGTAATAATTTCAAAGAGAAAAGAGTCCATCAATAAAAGTTGATTTCCACAGGGATTGTGTATAGTAGATTAAATTATAAGGATTAACTTGAATATATGTTTTATGTTATGGAGCTATAACACATAAAACCGGAGTGTACTCTCATATAACATAAAAAATATTTTCAAGTTAATCCTTAAATCAAAATGGCGGCAGAGGTATGAATACAAATGAATTGTTAAACATATTTTAAACGATATCGCTATAATTATTAACAGTGCTTCGGTACAAGGTGAGAGTAACACGCACAGAAAACGATTCTGTTGTCAATATTCACTTAGAGTAATATCCTATATCGATACCAGTGTCCGTACAGAGATGTAACTCCATTGGCTTACAAGTATTGTTGTTATACATTTCGATTAATAAATCATGAGCAGATTTTAAGCAAAAATGCCGAAACGTTGTTTCCGTATCGATGTGATATCCTGAGTTGAAGACAGGCCTAGAAATACAACACGTGACGGGGTTCACAGGAGTAGGAATACGTTACAGTGGTGATTTGGGGGAACTATTTTCCCTTAACATAACAGCAAGTCAGTGGGATAACATACACATAGGAGTTGTAATATTTATACAAACGGCACAGAAAGAAACAGATCGATATATTCGTATTCCAGTTATAAATAATCTGATAATAACAACATGGTATTATGCAAAGTGTATAGTTATTTAAAATCCAAAAATCCATATAAATGTCAATTCCATTCATTGTTGTTTAAAAGTCAAGGCAGGAATCATAACATCTGTATCAAGAGTTACAGCAAAGCCATGGAAATGTCTGAAGAGTTTGTCTTCCCATTCTCACCGGCTGGTATTTAATTTTGTCATTTAAGAATATACGTTTCTAAATGTGTATGTTATCACTAAAATCATCCAAGATTATGATACCAAAGTGCCATAACGCTTGATACATTGTAATCCCAGGCTAGAACAAGCATTCTCAACAAGCATGGTCACATCAACAGAGCTTATCGATATCGGTTAGAACAGGAAATTGAACACCAAGTTATATCAAGGTATCACTTGAATTTGCCCAAATATTCATGAATAAGACTCATATTTAGACCAAATTATTTTAAAAAAATATATAATACACCATTCATTGTACATCAAAGATTCCTATCCGTGTAAGTAATAACTAAATTAATTACTGCATTGCTATTACTGATTATTCGTCAGTTCAATTAATGGAAATCACATGATAAATACAGCTCAGCTGTCGAAACGGCCAAATGTCAATTTTAGTTTTTATAAAAGAAATAATTATAGAAATAGAAATTTCTAAAAAATCTAAACAACGTAATATTTAACCGTCTTATATGACGTCATTAAGTTAAACATAATTTCATTTTTAGATTCTCTAGTTCTTGTTTGGGTCTAGTTTCTCAAATCTGGTTGTTTTCCGAGTCAGCAATCATTCAGAATACATTGCAATACATCTCGAGTCTTCATTCTGTGTCTGAATGTTTTGTTTACATGTATAAAGTATCTGTTATTTTTTTAATAACCTTTATACAACGTTACGTTACGGTTCTTAGATACCCTGGTAACACACTGTACTACATCAAATATTTATACATAGATCATATTCTGACATTCCCAAAAAATATATTTTGACAATTGACGTATGGTGGATTATAAAGTATAAATGAAAAGAAAATACTTGTAAGATATTTTAAAAACTTTCTTCTTAATAGTAAAATTAGATTGAATTGTAAAATAATTGTTGATTTGTTTTCTGCTTTCTTAAAATACTGGCACAAACGATGTTGTGATGCCAAAAAAGCACGCCTCTTAATTCAGATGTATCGTTATGTAAACTTAACATATGGTTGTTTTAGTTTTAATGCTGGTTTTACAAGTTTCCAAAAGAGATATAGAATGCCACAGAACCTACAATGACAAAACACAAGAAAAACGTGCATGCCTGATTTCTTCAAGGGATCTATTTTTAATTTATGTACATTGTATGTAGCGTTTCCCATGTGCACTATTCGATAAAGGACAACTTAAACTAAAAGAAAAATATGTTTGAAAAAAAATGTTCTTAACATTTTACTTTCTTTTTACTTTAGATAATTTAGATAACCAGAGATGATCAGCTAGATCCTCTACAACGGCTTCATCAGACATACCGACCTAACAACGCCGTTACTCATCACGTGATTTCCGGTCTTAACACAGGAACGACAACCGCGAAACGACAAAATGCAGTAAGATATCCCACAACACAAACCAGGATAACTTACCGTCAAATGTTCCGAAGCTTTCATCCGGGTCAAATCCATCAAGTTCTCCAAACGGGTCTAGAAAATCATCACCTTTAATACGAATACAACACATACAGTTAGAAATAGTATTACGGTGTTTTTTCTAGAAATTACTAACAGAGTTATTTATTCATTTGTAATTAGAAAAAGAAAAAACCCCGAAATAAATAGATATCATTGAATTTTAGTGGTTTTTTTTTTTATATTCAGCGTAAATCTTTTATATATATATATATTGGTACATATCATTTGATCTCCACAAAGGTTTGACTAAATTTGACAAATAGACAAACAGATGATCAACTTTACACAACATAAATACACCAACACAGAGAACGGCTGACTTTCGATAAACACAACAAAGAGAGCTGGTGAAAATGGCATATAGGTAGTATAAACAGCATGTACAAAATTGATAACCAAAACTAAATACAGCTTTCGAAGCAGTTTTCTTTCATTTAACAAAATGAAGTTCAGACAATGCTAGCCATTGCGTAAAACACAAAGAAATATCCAGTAAACAAGATAATTGAAGGTTTATAAAGTATACCAACTACAGATTGTATCTTTATTATATCGCCTTACCGATTTATGTAGAAAAAAATAGCACGGGGCTTTCGGAGATAATAATTCATTCTATCAGCTTACCCATTGGTACAGCATATACCGTATATCAATATTGTTATCGAGACTAGTTACTGAAGTAACTGGTTTCCTTTGTAACCTACCCTCGTCAATAAACACGAAACTCTTGGCCTCTTGTAGGTAGCCGAAATTTTCAATGAGGAATCTATGATTTTCCAAGGGTTTAGATACAAGTCTGTCTAGTTGTATAATATCAAACAGTCCTATTCCAATGGCGTATATCTCAATGCCCTGTTCGTTGCTAGTTTCTGCTTCTCTCATTGCTTTCGAAGATTCCAAATCGAATACTCCGTCAGTGATTATTAACAAAACATTGCGAGCTTCCGGCCGATCACCGTCCGTATTGAATACCTTAGTCCGCACAGCAAGTAGTGCATCGGCTATCAACGTGTTTCCGGTATCAAATGTCGTTTCCTGAACAAATTCTAAAAGTTCCTCTTTATTATCGACTTCATTAAGACCGAAACGTATCACAGTGGTATCACCAAACGTAACAACAGCAACGCGGACTTCTCCGGAATCTACCGAAGCATCTTCGACAATTTCCGCCATAAACTGTAGAATTTTATTGAAGTTTGATCCTGTTACACTTTCCGACGAATCAATCAAAAACACCAAATCCAGCGGTTTTGATAGGTCAACTGAAAGTAAGAATGTCTTCCTGTATTATTATTTATCGACTGGATGATAAAATGGGGTCGCTGGAGTAATTAAATGTAATTGGCAGGTTATAGCATGTCTTGTAGTGCTAAGAGCAAACTCTGAAAACCATGCAATGTCGTGTGTAGATCCTGGCATTGTGCTGTAAGCGCTATGCTGAAGATGACGATATCACTTGGTTTCCTCTGCGCATTTGTTGCAGAGATGAAGCCGAACATTCGTTTTTTGCGCAGACGTGCTCTTCCGATCTCGCCAGCTGATGATGACGTACCGAGGCCGAATACATTCTTGCCTCTAGATGTCGCCATGCCGAAGTCAAGTACATTCTTTGCCGCTAGATGTCGCCATGCCGATGTCAAGTACATTATATACCGCTAGGTGGCGCCATGCCGAGGTCAAGAATATTATATACCGCTAGGTGGCGCCATGCGGCATTTAAGGTCTTAAGCCATAAGGCAGCGCTATGACAAATGGTAAAGGGTTGTGTGGAAACTAGTCCTAGTGGGGAAATAGATATGTAATGGAAACAAGGGATCGGGTTCTAAGATTTATGAACTAAAGCACGCTGGCAGATGGGTTTCGGACAGGTTTTTGTAAATAAATTATATCTATTATATTAATCAGTTAAGCATTATGTATCTAGTAAGGTGTGTTACAAACGTCACGTTATTCGTACAATAGCATGCAGATGATTTAAATGACAACTAAAACAGATACAAAATGTACTCGCTGTTTAAACGATGGAAACATTAAACAATACCCAATCAATGGCCGAAACAACTTCGTGTGGAACACAAAACCGTTACCTGGTATCGGTATGTTTTGGAGACCATGCAAATCTCCAGAAGGGATGTAAAAGTACATTCATGCACCATTAATATTAAGGTTAAACTATCGGATTGTTCTTAGATATTTGTTAATATGTTCCTGTATTTAACTTCGGATCCAAACAATACAGAAATTAGGAATATTGGCAATTTATTTTCATTTCGATTTTTTTGTATTTTTCCGAAAACAGTACTTGCTTATTGATGTCCATTTTTTTAAGTTAAATACCTGTAAGGTGTGTTAACTCGACAGTATGCCGTACATCTCAGGTCCGTATCGAGGTTCTTAGAACTCCCTCTGTATTTCAATGTCATTCTAATGGAGTTCATCATAATAGTTTATACCAAATATTGAGAACTTTCTCAATCCTTCAGAGATGTAAGGATTCGTACAAAAAACAACACGATTTGACAGTTCTAAACGTGTCATTGAGGGACAATGAAAAGGTTGTGGCTTTGCAGCATGCTGAATTAACAGGAAATACCCATTAAAACATTATCCGCTCTTCCTCATAAGATGGTGGAAACGTATAAATAGCTACATGATAGACAAGCAGGTTTCCGACACGGTCTCACATGGAGGCAAAATATGTCAGGTTCAACAAATGATATACAGTGATATTTATACATATTTAATATTGCAACACAATATTTTCTCTATTTCCTTCTTTCTTTCTTAAATATGATATTCTTCTGAATAAGCCTTACAGGTATTATTTCGATTGTGACGTTATAATATAATATAAACGATTTAGGCGTCATTTCAGCTTCATTTTATGACGTCATCATAGCTTATGTTACATAATTCGCAGGAAAAATATATAACATGGTTTTTTTTTACTACGAGGAACTATGTAATGAATACATGCAAACACAAGCAATAATGAAGAAAAACATGGGTAGATAAATATACTTCAAACGAAACATTAATGTGTATTTTGTAACCTTCTGATACTTAATGTAGCACCCCGTAGTCCTGTAGCGGGAGTTTATCATTGATACCTAATGTAGCTCCCCGTAGTCCTGTAGCGGGAGCTTATCATTGATACTTAATGTAGCACCCCGTAGTCCTGTAGCGGGAGTTTATCATTGATACTTAATGTAGCACCCCGTAGTCCTGTAGCGGGAGCTTATCATTGATACCTAATGTAGCACCCCGTAGTCCTGTAGCGGGAGTTTATCATTGATACTTAATGTAGCACCCTGTAGTCCAGTAGCGGGAGTTTATCATTGATACTTAATGTAGCACCCCGTAGTCCTGTAGCGGGAGTTTATCATTGATACCTACTGTAGCACCCCGTAGTCCTGTAGCGGGAGTTTATCACTGATACTTAATGTAGCACCCTGTAGTCCAGTAGCGGGAGTTTATCATTGATACTTAATGTAGCACCTCGTAGTCCTGTAGCGGGAGCTTATCATTGATACTTGATGTAGCACCCCGTAGTCCTGTAGCGGGAGTTTATCATTAATACTTAATGTAGTGCCCCGTAGTCCTGTAGCGGGAGTTTATCATTGATACCTAATGTAGCACCCCGTAGTCCTGTAGCGGGAGTTTATCATTAATACTTAATGTAGTACCCCGTAGTCCTGTAGCGGGAGTTTATCATTGATACTTAATGTAGCTCGATCCCCGTAGTCCTGTAGCGGGAGTTTATCATTGATACCTAATGTAGCTCCCCGTAGTCCTGTAGCGGGAGTTTATCATTGATACTTAATGTAGCTCGATCCCCGTAGTCCTGTAGCGGGAGGTTATCATTGATACTTAATGTAGCTCCCCGTAGTCCTGTAGCGGGAGTTCATCATTGATATTTAATGTAGCACCCTGTAGTCCAGTAGCGGGAGTTTATCATTGATACCTAATGTAGCTCCCCGTAGTCCTCTAGCGGGAGTTTATCATTAATACTTAATGTAGCACCCCGTAGTCCTGTAGCGGGAGTTTATCATTGATACTTAATGTAGCACACCGTAGTCCTGTAGCGGGAGTTTAACATTGATACTTAATATAGCAACCCGTAGTCCTGTAGCGGGAGTTTATCATGGAAGTGGTTAGGGTGACAATGAAATACTAATAAAAAGTTTGTTGTACCCGAGAATTGTTTTGTTAACTCATTAATGGTCTGATAGACATCTTTCATTCTTATTTTATAAATCATTCATAGACAAAAAAGTTGTTTTATGAAAAATCATATTTTGTTTTCAAGTGATCGTCTGTATCCTTTCAACTTGTTTAATGAAATAGAACAGCCGTCTATAAGAAATAGACAGCCGTCTATAAGGAATAGAACAGCCGTCTATAAGAAATAGACAGCCGTCTATAAGGAATAGGACAGCCGTCTATAAGAAATAGACAGCCGTCTTTAAGAAATAGAACAGCCGTCTTTAAGAAATAGGACAGCCGTCTTTAAGAAATAGGACAGCCTTCTTTAAGAAATAGAACAGCCGTCTTATTATTAATCTCATATTTTTTTAATGAACCAATATTATGCAGACGGGGTCAGTCTAGCCAAGAATAGGAATGAAATGCATTTCATTAAGGTAGGATTGAGACAGCCAGGCAATGGAGTATGAGGTGTCACTAACCTAATGGGACACTGATACATGATTACAAGACAGTGGAGTATGAGGTGTGACATACCTAATGGGACACTGATACATGATTACAAGACAGTGGAGTATGAGGTGTGACATACCTAATGGGACACTGATACATGATTACAAGACAGTGGAGTATGAGGTGTGACATACCTAATGGGACACTGATACATGATTACAAGACAGTGGAGTATGAGGTGTGACATACCTAATGGGACACTGATACATGATTACAAGACAGTGGAGTATGAGGTGTGACATACCTAATGGGACACTGATACATGATTACAAGACAGTGGAGTATGAGGTGTGACATACCTAATGGGACACTGATACATGATTACAAGACAGTGGAGTATGAGGTGTGACATACCTAATGGGACACTGATACATGATTACAAGACAGTGGAGTATGAGGTGTGACATACCTAATGGGACACTGATACATGATTACAAGACAGTGGAGTATGAGGTGTGACATACCTAATGGGACACTGATACATGATTACAAGACAGTGGAGTATGAGGTGTGACATACCTAATGGGACACTGATACATGATTACAAGACAGTGGAGTATGAGGTGTGACATACCTAATGGGACACTGATACATGATTACAAGACAGTGGAGTATGAGGTGTGACATACCTAATGGGACACTGATACATGATTACAAGACAGTGGAGTATGAGGTGTGACATACCTAATGGGACACTGATACATGATTACAAGACAGTGGAGTATGAGGTGTGACATACCTAATGGGACACTGATACATGATTACAAGACAGTGGAGTATGAGGTGTGACATACCTAATGGGACACTGATACATGATTACAAGACAGTGGAGTATGAGGTGTGACATACCTAATGGGACACTGATACATGATTACAAGACAGTGGAGTATGAGGTGTGACATACCTAATGGGACACTGATACATGATTACAAGACAGTGGAGTATGAGGTGTGACATACCTAATGGGACACTGATACATGATTACAAGACAGTGGAGTATGAGGTGTGACATACCTAATGGGACACTGATACATGATTACAAGACAGTGGAGTATGAGGTGTGACATACCTAATGGGACACTGATACATGATTACAAGACAGTGGAGTATGAGGTGTGACATACCTAATGGGACACTGATACATGATTACAAGACAGTGGAGTATGAGGTGTGACATACCTAATGGGACACTGATACATGATTACAAGACAGTGGAGTATGAGGTGTGACATACCTAATGGGACACTGATACATGATTACAAGACAGTGGAGTATGAGGTGTGACATACCTAATGGGACACTGATACATGATTACAAGACAGTGGAGTATGAGGTGTGACATACCTAATGGGACACTGATACATGATTACAAGACAGTGGAGTATGAGGTGTGACATACCTAATGGGACACTGATACATGATTACAAGACAGTGGAGTATGAGGTGTGACATACCTAATGGGACACTGATACATGATTACAAGACAGTGGAGTATGAGGTGTGACATACCTAATGGGACACTGATACATGATTACAAGACAGTGGAGTATGAGGTGTGACATACCTAATGGGACACTGATACATGATTACAAGACAGTGGAGTATGAGGTGTGACATACCTAATGGGACACTGATACATGATTACAAGACAGTGGAGTATGAGGTGTGACATACCTAATGGGACACTGATACATGATTACAAGACAGTGGAGTATGAGGTGTGACATACCTAATGGGACACTGATACATGATTACAAGACAGTGGAGTATGAGGTGTGACATACCTAATGGGACACTGATACATGATTACAAGACAGTGGAGTATGAGGTGTGACATACCTAATGGGACACTGATACATGATTACAAGACAGTGGAGTATGAGGTGTGACATACCTAATGGGACACTGATACATGATTACAAGACAGTGGAGTATGAGGTGTGACATACCTAATGGGACACTGATACA
Source organism: Mizuhopecten yessoensis (assembly GCF_002113885.1). Lineage (NCBI taxonomy): Eukaryota > Metazoa > Mollusca > Bivalvia > Pectinida > Pectinidae > Mizuhopecten > Mizuhopecten yessoensis. The sequence goes on from NW_018408823.1 coordinate 399,191, forward strand.
TGATTACAAGACAGTGGAGTATGAGGTGTGACATACCTAATGGGACACTGATACATGATTACAAGACAGTGGAGTATGAGGTGTGACATACCTAATGGGACACTGATACATGATTACAAGACAGTGGAGTATGAGGTGTGACATACCTAATGGGACACTGATACATGATTACAAGACAGTGGAGTATGAGGTGTGACATACCTAATGGGACACTGATACATGATTACAAGACAGTGGAGTATGAGGTGTGACATACCTAATGGGACACTGATACATGATTACAAGACAGTGGAGTATGAGGTGTGACGTACTTGATGGGACACTGATACATGATTACAAAACAGTGGAGTATGAGGTGTGACGTACCTAATGGGACACTGATACATGATTACAAGACAGTGTAGTTTGAGGTATGACATACCTAATTGGACATTGATACAGGATTACAAGACAGTGGAGTATGAGGTGTGACATAACTAATGGGACACTGATACATGATTACAAGACAGTGTAGTTTGAGGTATGACATACCTAATTGGACATTGATACAGGATTACAAGACAGTGGAGTATGAGGTGTGACATAACTAATGGGACACTGATACATGATTACAAGACAGTGTAGTTTGAGGTATGACATACCTAATTGGACATTGATACAGGATTACAAGACAGTGGAGTATGAGGTGTGACATAACTAATGGGACACTGATACATGATTACAAGACAGTGTAGTTTGAGGTATGACATACCTAATTGGACATTGATACAGGATTACAAGACAGTGGAGTATGAGGTGTGACATAACTAATGGGACACTGATACATGATTACAAGACAGTGTAGTTTGAGGTATGACATACCTAATTGGACATTGATACAGGATTACAAGACAGTGGAGTATGAGGTGTGACATTCCTAATGGGACACTGATACATGATTACAAGACAGTTGAGTATGAGGTGTGACATACCTCATGGGACACTGATACATGATTACAAGACAGTGGATTAGGAGGTGTGACGTACCTAATGGGACACTGATACATGATTACAAGGCAGTGGAGTATGATGTGTCACTAACCTAATGGGACACTGATACATGATTACAAGACAGTGTAGTTTGAGGTATGACATACCTAATTGGACATTGATACAGGATTACAAGACAGTGGAGTATGAGGTGTGACATAACTAATGGGACACTGATACATGATTACAAGACAGTGTAGTTTGAGGTATGACATACCGAATGGGACACTGATACATGATTACAAGACAGTGTAGTATGATGTGTGACATACCTAATGGGACACTGATACATGATTACAAGACAGTGGATTAGGAGGTGTGACGTACCTAATGGGACACTGATACATGATTACAAGGCAGTGGAGTATGATGTGTCACTAACCTAATGGGACACTGATACATGATTACAAGACAGTGGAGTATGATGTGTCACTAACCTAATGGGACACTGATACACGATTACACTGTGTTTGGTATTTTTGGTTATCAATCATCCAGTTAGTGATAACAAGCATGTACTAGGAATCGGAGACATCACACATGGATACAAACAACAAATACACTTTCTATGCAAACAATTAAGAATTAGTATGAACAATTGTCAAAAGTTAATGAAGCTGTAGAGCTTATCGACTGTACATGCTTATTTTTTTTTAGAGTATGTTATTTTGTTAATATGGAAATGGGAATAGATTGATTAATTTTAATTAAATCTCAACTGATAACGAAAGACAGGTTAACAACATGTAATACGAACATATATAACAGACTGATCGCATGTATGACATCACATATCAAAATGATATTACTATAAAATGACGTCATTTGATCATGACGTCATATTAATAGATTGTTTATCAACAAATAGTGTAAGACGATCGATCAATTCATAATAAAAACACACATAATGGAGACAGAAAGATGAAAAAAGGATACAAAGAAACATTGATGTACAGTTACTATGACAACAGATATAACATATATCTAACTCGTCAGAACAAAACGTATGTCGTTTGATGTTAGTCATATACCCTAGATCAATTTCATTTTGTGGATTTTCTTAGAATAACAGGTGTTAAATTAAACATAACCAGTATTCGAAATGTCTAAATACAGGTGTTGTCAGATATTGTTCACTTAACTTGAAATCAAAAGTTCAAAGTAACGAAGCATTTGTTTTGCAAATTTTGGTGTGATAACTAATCTGTAAACTTCTAGATATCTACACTGGTGACGTGACGAAGATATCTAAAAATGTCTTAACACTCTGTGACGTCACAAGGAATAATGACGTCACGAGTTGAAGCAAATACTATTTATTCATATCATTATTTTGATGGATAACAAGATACGAGAGACACAACACTTACCTCCCACAGAGATCACGTGGCGACACGTGGCACATATCATTAGTAACCATGACAACCAGCGAATCGTCGCCATGGTGTATCTGAAACAATAGAACCACATTGTTAAAATAGTGAAGGTATTAATCTTATATCTAACACAGTTATAATTGGTGGCACTGACTAAACGCAAATTTCACATTTACCCTAGTACAAATGTATCAATAAATACAAATAAACAACGGTATGATATCCCAAGTACAAAATATATACAATTATAGCAGAGTGACATCATACAGGAACATGGTCAAAATACAGGTACAATGTCAAAATACAGGTACAATGTCAAAATACAGGTACATTGTCAAAATACAGGTATAATGTCAAAATACAGGTACAATGTCAAAATACAGGTTCATTGTCAAAACACAGGTACAATGTCAAAATACAGGTACATTGTCAAAATACAGGAAAAATGTCAAAATACAGGTAAAATGTCAAAATACAGGAACATTGACAAAATACAGGTACATTGTCTGAATACAGGTACATTGTCAAAATACAGGTACAATGTCAAAATACAGGTACAGTGTCAAAACACAGGTACAATGTCTGAATACAGGTACATTGTCTGAATACAGGTACCATGAATTTAATATACCACAGTGTAAAACCATGGACGTAGAAAATCAAGTTTCGTGGTAAAACACAATTTTTTTTCTATATTTTCGGTAAATATTTAAACACTTAGTACTAGAAAGATGAACAACAATCAACTAAATGCAATACAGACAAACCGTTTGGTCATACGATGACCATTGGTCAACCGGACTATGTACGTTATACAGAAGTCTGACGATACGGACAGGGAACTGTATCAAGGAAATGTTTAGAAAAGAAGGAGAGAAGACCTAAACATACATTGACGATGTAACCAATTAAACAAATTGTTCTGTAAATCTTCTAAAACTTCAAACGTTTGTTAATAATAAAAGCATGGTGTCCTTTGTTGAGGGTAGTAAGATATAATACATAAACAGGAAGTATCACTTAGTAGTAAGATATAATACATAAACAGGAAGTATCACTTAGTAGTAAGATATAATACATAAACAGGAAATATCACTTAGTAGTAAGAAATAAAACATAAACAGGAAGTATCACTTAGTAGTAAGATATAATACATAAACAGGAAGTATCACTTCTGTATTATATCTTACTACCCTCAACAAAGGACACGATGCTTTTAGTATGTCATAAAAGGTTCATACAAAATATTTACAAATGTATGAAGCTTTAGAAGATTTACAGAACAAGTTTGCTGGATGTTTAAAACATTTCTTCAATTATGACCTAAATAAATAAATAGCTATGATTTTGTTCTTCATTATGTTGAGTCAGAGGTCAGCTATTTATCCTACTTGTATACGCAACTGCAGCTCTATCACGTGATGCCTTTATGATAACTACTAGAAATAGCATTTCATGCTGGTCCGTGTGATATTTCTCGGAAACATACGAGGGTGAGCGGCTATTGTGACTGGTTCATGTGATATTTATCGGAAACATACGAGGGTGAGCGGCTATTGTGACTGGTCTGTGTGATATTTCCCGGAAACATACGAGGGTGAGCGGCTATTGTGTCTGGTCCGTGGATATTTCACGGAAACATACGAGGGTGAGCGGCTATTGTGACTGGTCCGTATGATATTTCCCGGAAACATACGAGGGTGAGCGGCTATTGTGACTGGTCCCGGAAACATACGAGGGTGAGCGGCTATTATGACATGGTCCGTGTGATATTTCCCGGAAACAAACGAGGGTGAGCGGCTATTGTGACTGGTCTGTGTGATATTTCCCGGAAACATACGAGGGTGAGCGGCTATTGTGACTAGTCTGTGTGATATTTCCCGGAAACATACGAGGGTGAGCGGTTATTGTGACTGGTCCGTGTGATATTTCTCGGAAACATACGAGGGTGAGCGGCTATTGCGACTGGTCCGTGTGATATTTCTCGGAAACTCACGAGGGTGAGCGGCTATTGTGACTGGTCCGTGTAATATTTCTCGGAAACATACGAGGGTGAGCGGCTATTGTGACTGGTCCGTGTAATTTTTTTCGGAAACACACGAGGGTGAGCTGCTATTGTGACTGGTCCTCGAGCTCCCTAGGGTGAGAGATAGGTGGGTGTAGATGTCATACATGTATTACAAATTCGATAAATTGAAAATGTGATACACATGTATTACCAATAGGGCCGATCTAAAATACGATTGACCAGAGACATATAAAGCCATATACTGTAGACTAGAGCAATTCATCAAGAAAAATAATAAAACAGGAAATAAGAGATGGGAAAATGTTTTATAAAAAAACCGGGGGAAACGACGGTTTCATTGAATGCATTCTCGAGAAATATGACATTAAGTGAAAATTCATCAAACATTTTCGAGTTATCTCCCTTTAACCATAAACTTCCCATGTCTGCGGTCGTAATCACTAAAGCTGACAGTGCAAGTCAAAAAGGTTTCAATTGAGTTTTTTAGAAATACAAGTTACATTTTCTGGTTTTGAGATATTCTCCATCTAATATCTAATGCACAACCTCCCACCCCCTTCCCCAAAAAGACGGCCCTGAAAGAAGCAAATTTTTAGATACCCAACTAGTTATAACCTCTTGTGTGAAAACAATACTAATTCTCCAATTATTTCCATGAAAACGGTTCAAATATCACATTGTTGACTTCACACCACGGAGTGTCGCATTCCGCACGTGTTTTGCTAGTAACGCGTTTACACGACGAAGACTAAGAGTTCAAAATAAAGTTTTCGTGTGTTGGTGCAGTTATATGCACGTGTAAGACCGATGATCAATTTGGGATTTATAGAAGTGTTTTCAGTAATATGCCTTTTATTTTGGATATACAATTTTCAATAATGTACCATAAGTAACAATCAGCTTGGCAGTGTTTCAAAGTCTTCAGGTGAGTGCGTTTGATTTATGATATCGGTTTCCGATCAGGGTGCGCGTTACATTGAATCGCAAGACGGTCAGTAGTAGAATGATACCCGGTTTGACAGGTAATGCGCTTTTTATACCCAGCGAGACCCATACTCGCTACCAAGCAAGGACAATCTAAAACGTCGGAACTTCCTTATTAACGATAGTCGAAAGAGATGGGGAGGATCTCAAAACCAGTTTTTTTTGTTTTTTTTTTAAACAATTGTTTTTTAAATCTCAATTGAAAGCTTTTTAACTTGCACTGTCAGCTTTAACCTGGCTACCGTTATGCTACCATTAACATGTACAGATCATGCTGTCTAAGAGCCATGCCCTGGAAAATGAAACGGTCTTATTTCTGTTTGATCTTGAAACTGATAGCGAACGCATAAGTCTTGTTTACACATGTGCGCTTTAATGCGGTGATGCTTTTTGCAATATCAGCAACATTCATAAACAATCGTATGCGAAAAACAGATTTAGGAGACTTTCCTTCTACTTGTTACATTAAGAAAATGGTTGCAAACAATTAGCTGAATCTAATCAAATTTCCCATCGTAAAGGATCTTGCCTGTACAATCATCTACAGCATGTCTATGGAGCAGGAATTGACGTAAATTACAAGTCTGTAAATAAGAACACTTGTACAGCCAATTACTGCTACCATAAAAAAACTAATTCGGGGCGTCCTTATTGTCATAAATTGCCTGCAAATACGTATAAGTTGATCGGTTATATTACCGCTGTTTATTTTAAACGTAATACTCGTTTTGTCTTCAGTCAAACGTTGAAGCTATTTTGCGGAGTACTGTGGTATCTTCTACGTGTAATTCCTTGGATTTATTACGAGGAACTCATAACAGCTTAACATAGTGATACGTATCGCTCGAAAGTCCGATATGTGAAAATAAACTCTGTTAAAAATGTAATAAAATCTGTATGAAAACATCTATAGATAACTCAACGGCACCATTTCATGAGCAATTATCACGCTCAAACTTAGAACGATCGCGCAAGCTCAGTTCCCCATTTAAATGAGAAAATGCAATGTTTGTTTAAATGTTACATAACTCTAGTGTATAACTGAATATACCATTTACTCGTGTTTATTATTTCGTTTTCTATTTTGATGTACGGACTCGGTGTATGTCAAGGCAGTTTCAGAACATCACTTGAGACTGTCGATAGGAGCAGAATTGTGTAATGTTTAAGGTAGCACACAGCCCTAGTCCGGTCACACGCGTACAGAGCCCTAGTCCAGTCACACGCGCACACAGCCCTAGTCCGGTCACACGCGGTGTGTTTGTTACTAGGCAAGTATGACGTTTGTAGTCAAATATGTATTGCCAGTCGACACAAGTTAACTGTAGACTTTTTGTATCTTGATTAGCGGATATTTTATTTCTGTGATTTTTTTTACCTTGATATGAACTCTCTAAGACGAATATTTCTACAACTCTCTGCTGTAGCTGTAAGTGTTTGCACATTTTTTAAATTTTACTGAACAATTTTGAGTTCATGCTACAAAGAAACAAGTATCTATACATTGTTTTACACTTACAGCAGTAATACTGTATCTATACATTGTTTTACACTTACAGAAGTAATACTGTATCTATACAGTGTTTTACACTTACAGCAGTAATACTGTATCTATACAGTGTTTTACACTTACAGCATTAATGATGTAGTCAGTTTCGATGTATGTTACGTCACAGCAGACTTAATTATTAATTTAACATATATTCTGACAAATACCAAAGTGTCTCCGCCTTTTCATCACTTCATTGCTACATTTTGTATATTAAAGTACAAAGTGAACGACACAAGGGGAAAATAAAGAAAAAAAGTAAAATACCATTGTTTCTGAGTGTCACAATCGTATCAGATAACACTGTCGTTAAACAACAAATGTAGACCAATATGAACGGTCTAAATACATCACGAGCGGGTCACGAGCGGGTCACGGTTGAACAATCGTCATTCGTGTATCCAATATCTATACGCGTTAAGTTGTTTATGTCAGGTCAAACATTGGTTGTAGAATTATGTTTTAATTTTTAATAACAATATCATGAAAACATCCGTGATATCATTAACACTTTCACCACTGTAGACCATAATGGACTAATCTATATCAATGTATGGTAGAGTCTACTCAAGTTACCTAGGGATGAAAGGGTTAAGTAATTTACACGTGGAGATATTTTTGTGTTTCCTAATTTCTAGATAATTGTCATGTCCACGCGGAACAAACAAGAAGATGCGTTTTAAAATATATATTTTTATATAACATGAGGATTTTCGACAGAAATGTCTTACTGTCTTCAAGACTGCTCCCCACCAATGATCGCAGGTTTATTTTATGCCTAACGACTGTAAGACTATTTTGATAATTCTTAGACCCTTATATGGATCATATACAGAGTTTAATGATTGGAAGGAAAAGATGCTGACTCAGGCAAAACCTGTACGTGTGATATTACTTTTATTACCTTAGTCAGCTGCTGGTTTTCCTGAAGAGTTTTATATGAGTTATAGGAGGAGGAAGCGCCATTGAACAAAAAAGGATAACGATTGTCGAGGATGTTGTAAACTGATCACGACATAATGTCCTATGGTATGTAATAGTTCTAGATAAGGATACAGCGAGGAGAAGTTTTTATTAAAAAAACGTAATATTTTTTTTACCCGGAAGCATAAATACGACAGATGTTCCAGAAACTAACTACCCCAAAAAAACTCGTTCAATAATAAAAATGTATCTGATATTCAATTAGAGTAGATCCAGGCTCTGAGAACATTAAGGGAGACATTCCTGGGGACACTACCACCGTGTACAGCTGTATCAGATGACCGACCGCTTTATGACCACCTACGGTCATTCGGGGTGTAATTTTCTAAATATCCATATTTATTTCACACGGAACTGTTTTGATGTACGATTTTTTGTATCATTAATAACACACAGGAAGCTCTTTCCAGGTTCTATTTATTTTTTGTTTAATAGAACCCCACTCCTTGCTATACGCCTAGCTAATGATCGTCTTTGATTGCCACATTTGATGTCGTTATCATTTTACCAAATCACTATAAGATCTAAGAAAATAAAACATCAGATAATATTTCTTGTTTTTTCTTTTCATGAAGACACCTCCAGCCGAGCGGTTGGGGGATGTTAAACATACCGGTACAATTTTAAGCGATATAGGTTGTGAACAGTGGAAAGTGATAGTAGGTACCTATGTTTTATTATACGCATGCGTGCAAATCAATTAGGATGGAAACATTACCCTTACAGCGTCAACATAAAAAGGACGAAATACCGCAGCGTCAAATCATAAAGGGCGAAAAATACCAGCACGGCGTAACATATAACATAAAACTGCACCACAGCGTCAACACATACGAACAAATCAGGCTACAGCGTCAAATCACAAGTACGAAATACATAAATGGCATCTCCTCTTACCTTGACACTATGACAGAGTAATATTCAACCCCATGGCTGGTTTTTGGTCGTCCAACCCGAGGGTCTATCGAGGGTTGGGCAACAAACAGTCACCCCGAGGGTTGGGAATATTTCTGTTACACCTTCAAAAAGGCGTGATTTATTTTCTCTCTCATCATCCAATGCTGTTTAACCCTGTGTTTAGCATTTGTAACATCTCTCCCGTCGAGAGCTGATTGTAACGTCCTGCACATGTACCTAATTGATCCTGCGATGTCGTACATTGGATTATCATTTATTTACTACATTATACCACCTACCGGTAGCATGATATATTCATTATCATGGGTTGTTAGTAAGAGAATACTCAAGACGAATTTGAGAACAACTTGAGAACGGATTTTCCCATTTCCCGTCATTTGGAAACGCATTTTCTCAATAAAACGAATGCCTGCTCGCGCAAGGTGACTTCCTTAACCGGACGTAGTATCCTCACAAAAAGTGATCCGCGTAAGAAATTAGTCCGTCATAAATAAATCAATTACAAAAAAATATTGTGAGGAGTACAACATCATTTTAAGGGTTAATGTGCATATAAAAGAGCCAATGACGATAGGACGGTTTTAAAAATATTTTTTTCGACATAGTTTTAAGGTTCATTGTATTACTCCGTGCAAATCTTAGATTTGCGATCGATAACCATTGAGCTTAGAAGTCATTTGGAAAATATGGTGTTTAGTTGACCTTTTCAAATGGAGAAATACATAAGGCAGTAGTATAGAGATGATAAAAAGAGTATCACACAGTAAACTCGTGTCAATCTGCAGCGGCGTCTCGATTGTGTCCACGTGCTCGCGACTAGCAGGAGTGGACAGAATAATGATTAACAGGTAAAACGGGAACGACTTTGTGACTGGTAGGGGAAATCACCACAGCGTCAACAACTAATGGCAAAATATATCGTGTCAACACATCAGGATATACCACAGCGTCAACACACAAGGACAAAATATATCACAGCGTCAACACACAAGACAAAATATACCACAGCGTCAACACACAAGTCAAAATATACCACAGCGTCAACACACAAGGACAAAATATACAACAGTGTTAACACACAAGGAAAAAATATACCACAGCGTCAACACACAAGACAAAATATACCACAGCGTCAACACACAAGGAAAAAAATACCACAGCGTCAACACATAAGGGCAAAATATACCACAGCGTCAACACACAATTCAAAATATACCACAGCGTCAACACACAAGGACAAAATATACAACAGTGTTAACACACAAGGAAAAAATATACCACAGCGTCAACGCACAAGACAAAATATATCACAGCGTCAACACACAAGACAAACTATACCACAGCGTCAACACACAAGACAAAATATACCACAGCGTCAACACTCCAGGTTATACCACAGCGTCAACACACAAGGCAAAATATACCACAGCGTCAACACACAATACAAAATATACCACAGCGTCAACACACAAGGACAAAGAGTACTCAGCGTCAACACACAAGGGCGAAGTATACAACAGTGTTAACACACAAGGAAAAAATATACCACAGCGTCAACGCCCAAGACAAAATATATCACAGCGTCAACACACAAGACAAACTATCCCACAGCGTCAACACGCAAGACAAAATATACCACAGCGTCAACGCACCAGGTTATTCCACAGCGTCAACACACAAGGACAAAGTGTACTCAGCGTCAACACACAAGGGCGAAGTATACAACAGTGTTAACACACAAGGACAAAGTATACTTCAGGGGCAACAAAAAAGGACAAAATAAACAGAGCGTCAACACACACGGACAAAATAAACAGAGCGTCAACACACACGGACAAAGTGTTCTGCAGCGTCATCTGAAATTAAGACAACAGCGGGATCTATCTGGTATTATGGAAAGCAAATCGAAGGACTGTCAGAACCCTAAAAAGTCACGAGGCGAAAAACATTTCTGGAGAAACAAACGATTTCAACACCTCGCGTGGTGCCATCTTAAATCTGGTCATCGCTATCTCCAGGTACATCAACTAGACCCATTCACGGCAGTCTCCGTGGTGTCTTATTGTTTGGTAACTTATGAAGATGTGCCAAATGTACGAAATACTACAGATTTCTATATCTCACACCCTCACGTCCAATCTCCCGACATAACCTCAATGTTTACGTTTAACCGCTATGATTTTATCATTTACTTTCTGTATTTGAGTGCTCATTCACGAACGCAAAATCACAAACAACATGATTTCGACATTAAACATATTCATCTCCTACAAACGATGTAAAACTACGCACCAGAATGTTAGGAGCAGGGTGAATTATATAATTTGTTGAAATGTATCGCATCTACGTAACACGGAGATAGGATGTGTTTACCACGGAGATAGGATGTGTTTATCACGAAAATAGAATGTGTTTACCACGGAGATAGGATGTGTTTATCACGAAAATAGGATGTGTTTACCACGGAGATAGGATGTGTTTATCACGGAGATATGATGTGTTTACCACGGAGATAGGATGTGCTTATCACGGAGATAGGATGTGTTTACCACTGAGATAGGATGTGTTTATGAAGGAGATAGGATGGGTTTACAACGGAGATAGGATATGTTTACAACGTAGATAGGATGTGTTTACAACGGAGATAGGATGGGTTTACCACGGAGATAGGATGTGTTTATCACGGAGATATGATATGTTTATCACGGAGATAGGATGTGTTTATCACGAACATAGAATGTGTTTACCACGGAGATAGGATGTGCTTATCAAGGAGATAGGATGGGTTTACCATGGAGTTAGGATGTGTTTACCACGGAGATAGGTTGTGTTTATCACGGAGATAGGATGTGTTTATCACGAACATAGAATGTGTTTACCACGGAGATAGGATGTGCTTATCAAGGAGATAGGATGTGATTACCATGGAGATAGGATGTGTTTACCACGGAAAAAGGATGTGTTCACCACGGAGATAGGATGTGTTTATCACAAAAATAGAATGTGTTTACCACGGAGATAGGATGTGCTTATCAAGGAGATAGGATGTGATTACCATGGAGATAGGATGTGTTTACCACGGAAATAGGATGTGTTTACCACGGAGATAGGATATGTTTACCACGGAGATAGGATGTGTTTATCACGGAGATATGATATGTTTATCACGGAGATAGGATGTGTTTATCACAGAGATATGATGTGTTTACCATGGAGATAGGATGTGTTTACCACGGAAAAAGGATGTGTTCACCACGGAGATAGGATGTGTTTATCACAAAAATAGAATGTGTTTACCACGGAGATAGGATGTGCTTATCAAGGAGATAGGATGTGATTACCATGGAGATAGGATGTGTTTACCACGGAAAAAGGATGTGTTCACCACGGAGATAGGATGTGTTTATCACAAAAATAGGATGTGTTTACCACGGAGATATGATATGTTACCCACGGAAATATGATGTGTTTACCACGGAGATATGATGCGTTTACAACGGAGATATGATGTGTTTATCACGGAGATAGGATGTGTTTATCACGAACATAGAATGTGTTTACCACGGAGATAGGATGTGCTTATCAAGGAGATAGGATGTGATTACCATGGAGATAGGATGTGTTTACCACGGAAATAGGATGTGTTTACCACGGAGATATGATATGTTACCCACGGAAATATGATGTGTTTACCACGGAGATATGATGCGTTTACAACGGAGATATGATGTGTTTACCACGGATATAGGATGTGTTTATTACGGAGATAGGATGTATTTACCACGGAGAAAGGATGTGTTTATCACGAAGATAGGATGTGTTTATCACGGAGATATGATGTGTTTATCACGGATATAGGATGTGTTTACCACGGAGAAAGGATGTGTTTATCACGAAGATAGGATGTGTTTATCACGGAGATATGATGTGTTTACCACGGAGATAGGATGTGCTTATCACGGAGATAGGATGTGTTTACCACTGAGATAGGATGTGTTTATGAAGGAGATAGGATGTGTTTACAACGGAGATAGGATGTGTTTACAACGGAGATAGGATGTGTTTACCACGGAGATAGGATGTGCTTATCAAGGAGATAGGATGTGTTTACCATGGAGATAGGATGTGTTTACCACGGAGATAGGATTTGTTTACAACGGAGATAGGATGTGTTTACAACGGAGATAGGATGTCTTTATTACGGAGATAGGATGTGTTTATCACGGAGATAGGATGTGTTTACCACGGAGATAGGATGTGTTTATCACGGAGATAGGATGTGTTTACCACGGAGATAGGATGTGTTTACCACGGAGATAGGATGTGTTTACCACGGAGATAGGATGTGTTTACCACGGAGATAGGATGTGTTTACCACGGAGATAGGATGTGTTTACCACGGAGATAGGATGTGTTTACCACGGAGATAGGATGTGTTTACCACGGAGATAGGATGTGTTTACCACGGAGATAGGATGTGTTTACCACGGAGATAGGATGTGTTTACCACGGAGATAGGATGTGTTTACCACGGAGATAGGATGTGTTTACCACGGAGATAGGATGTGTTTACCACGGAGATAGGATGTGTTTACCACGGAGATAGGATGTGTTTACCACGGAGATAGGATGTGTTTACCACGGAGATAGGATGTGTTTACCACGGAGATAGGATGTGTTTACCACGGAGATAGGATGTGTTTACCACGGAGATAGGATGTGTTTACCACGGAGATAGGATGTGTTTATCACGGAGATAGGATGTGTTTACCACGGAGATAGGATGTGTTTACCACGGAGATAGGATGTGTTTACCACGGAGATAGGATGTGTTTACCACGGAGATAGGATGTGTTTACCACGGAGATAGGATGTGTTTACCACGGAGATAGGATGTGTTTACCACGGAGATAGGATGTGTTTACCACGGAGATAGGATGTGTTTACCACGGAGATAGGATGTGTTTACCACGGAGATAGGATGTGTTTACCACGGAGATAGGATGTGTTTACCACGGAGATAGGATGTGTTTACCACGGAGATAGGATGTGTTTACCACGGAGATAGGATGTGTTTACCACGGAGATAGGATGTGTTTACCACGGAGATAGGATGTGTTTACCACGGAGATAGGATGTGTTTACCACGGAGATAGGATGTGTTTACCACGGAGATAGGATGTGTTTATCACGGAGATAGGATGTGTTTACCACGGAGATAGGATGTGTTTATCACGGAGATAGGATGTGTTTACCACGGAGATAGGATGTGTTTACCACGGAGATAGGATGTGTTTACCACGGAGATAGGATGTGTTTACCACGGAGATAGGATGTGTTTACCACGGAGATAGGATGTGTTTACCACGGAGATAGGATGTGTTTACCACGGAGATAGGATGTGTTTACCACGGAGATAGGATGTGTTTACCACGGAGATAGGATGTGTTTACCACGGAGATAGGATGTGTTTACCACGGAGATAGGATGTGTTTACCACGGAGATAGGATGTGTTTACCACGGAGATAGGATGTGTTTACCACGGAGATAGGATGTGTTTACCACGGAGATAGGATGTGTTTACCACGGAGATAGGATGTGTTTACCACGGAGATAGGATGTGTTTACCACGGAGATAGGATGTGTTTACCACGGAGATAGGATGTGTTTACCACGGAGATAGGATGTGTTTACCACGGAGATAGGATGTGTTTACCACGGATATAGAATGTGTTTACCACGGAGATAGGATGTGTTTATCACGGAGATAGGATGTGTTTACCACGGAGATAGGATGTGTTTACCACGGAGATAGGATGTGTTTACCACGGAGATAGGATGTGTTTACCACGGAGATAGGATGTGTTTACCACGGAGATAGGATGTGTTTACCACGGAGATAGGATGTGTTTACCACGGAGATAGGATGTGTTTACCACGGAGATAGGATGTGTTTACCACGGAGATAGGATGTGTTTACCACGGAGATAGGATGTGTTTACCACGGAGATAGGATGTGTTTACCACGGAGATAGGATGTGTTTACCACGGAGATAGGATGTGTTTACCACGGAGATAGGATGTGTTTACCACGGAGATAGGATGTGTTTACCACGGAGATAGGATGTGTTTACCACGGAGATAGGATGTGTTTACCACGGAGATAGGATGTGTTTACCACGGAGATAGGATGTGTTTACCACGGAGATAGGATGTGTTTACCACGGAGATAGGATGTGTTTATCACGGATATAGGATGTGTTTACCACGGAGATAGGATGTGTTTATCACGGAGATAGGATGTGTTTACCACGGAGATAGGATGTGTTTACCACGGAGATAGGATGTGTTTACCACGGAGATAGGATGTGTTTACCACGGAGATAGGATGTGTTTACCACGGAGATAGGATGTGTTTACCACGGAGATAGGATGTGTTTACCACGGAGATAGGATGTGTTTACCACGGAGATAGGATGTGTTTACCACGGAGATAGGATGTGTTTACCACGGAGATAGGATGTGTTTACCACGGAGATAGGATGTGTTTACCACGGAGATAGGATGTGTTTACCACGGAGATAGGATGTGTTTACCACGGAGATAGGATGTGTTTACCACGGAGATAGGATGTGTTTACCACGGAGATAGGATGTGTTTACCACGGAGATAGGATGTGTTTACCACGGAGATAGGATGTGTTTACCACGGAGATAGGATGTGTTTACCACGGAGATAGGATGTGTTTACCACGGAGATAGGATGTGTTTACCACGGATATAGGATGTGTTTACCACGGAGATAGGATGTGTTTATCACGGATATAGGATGTGTTTACCACGGAGATAGGATGTGTTTATCACGGAGATAGGATGTGTTTACCACGGAGATAGGATGTGTTTACCACGGAGATAGGATGTGTTTACCACGGAGATAGGATGTGTTTACCACGGAGATAGGATGTGTTTACCACGGAGATAGGATGTGTTTACCACGGAGATAGGATGTGTTTACCACGGAGATAGGATGTGTTTACCACGGAGATAGGATGTGTTTACCACGGAGATAGGATGTGTTTACCACGGAGATAGGATGTGTTTACCACGGAGATAGGATGTGTTTACCACGGAGATAGGATGTGTTTACCACGGAGATAGGATGTGTTTACCACGGAGATAGGATGTGTTTACCACGGAGATAGGATGTGTTTACCACGGAGATAGGATGTGTTTACCACGGAGATAGGATGTGTTTACCACGGAGATAGGATGTGTTTACCACGGAGATAGGATGTGTTTACCACGGAGATAGGATGTGTTTACCACGGAGATAGGATGTGTTTATCACGGAGATAGGATGTGTTTACCACGGAGATAGGATGTGTTTATCACGGAGATAGGATGTGTTTATCACGGAGATAGGATGTGTTTATCACGGAGATAGGATGTGTTTACCACGGAGATAGGATGTGTTTACCACTGAGATAGGATGTGTTTATGAAGGAGAAAGGATGTGTTTATCACGGATATATGATGTGTTTACCACGGAGATAAGATGTTTTATTACGGAGATAGGATGTGTTTACCACGGAGGTAGGATGTGTTTATCACGGAGATAGGATGTGTTTATCACGGAGATAGGATGTGTTTATCACGGAGATAGGATGTGTTTACCACGGAGATAGGATGTGTTTACCACTGAGATAGGATGTGTTTATGAAGGAGAAAGGATGTGTTTATCACGGATATATGATGTGTTTACCACGGAGATAAGATGTTTTATTACGGAGATAGGATGTGTTTACCACGGAGGTAGGATGTGTTTATCACGGAGATAGGATGTGTTTATCACGGAGATAGGATGTGTTTATCACGGAGATAGGATGTGTTTACCACGGAGATAGGATGTGTTTACCACTGAGATAGGATGTGTTTATGAAGGAGAAAGGATGTGTTTATCACGGATATATGATGTGTTTACCACGGAGATAAGATGTTTTATTACGGAGATAGGATGTGTTTACCACGGAGGTAGGATGTGTTTATCACGGAGATAGGATGTGTTTATCACGGAGATATGATGTGTTTACCACGGAGATAGGATGTGTTTACCACTGAGATAGGATGTGTTTATGAAGGAGAAAGGATGTGTTTATCACGGATATATGATGTGTTTACCACGGAGATAAGATGTTTTATTACGGAGATAGGATGTGTTTACCACGGAGGTAGGATGTGTTTATCACGGAGATAGGATGTGTTTATCACGGAGATAGGATGTGTTTATCACGGAGATAGGATGTGTTTACCACGGAGATAGGATGTGTTTACCACTGAGATAGGATGTGTTTATGAAGGAGAAAGGATGTGTTTATCACGGATATATGATGTGTTTACCACGGAGATAAGATGTTTTATTACGGAGATAGGATGTGTTTACCACGGAGGTAGGATGTGTTTATCACGGAGATAGGATGTGTTTATCACGGAGATATGATGTGTTTATCACGGAGATAGGATGTGTTTACCACGGAGATAGGATGTGTTTACCACGGAGATAGGATGTGTTTACCACGGAGATAGGATGTGTTTATTACGGAGATAGGATGTGTTTACCACGGAGATAGGATGTGTTTATCACGGAAATAGGATGTGTTTACCAAGGAGATAGGATTTGTTTATCCCGATTGAGCTATTCATTACCAGTTATAGTTTTTGAAAATATAAAGATATAAACTTTATGTATTTTACAACAATTATGAAGGAAGTTATTTCAACTTTTATAAATCACTCTTATTGGCCCGGATGTTAGCGCGCGCAGGTCTGAGTCTGAAGGAACCCGGAGTACCCGAAAAAACCCACGTGATGGGCAGGTGATCCCATACCTTTCGCCTTGGTGAAAGGTAAGTGCGCTATCCACTTCGCCACCAGTTTTAGTTCAACTCAACAACAGGTAGGACTTGCATTTTCTACTAATTTTAACGTTATCTGAGTTATGTTAAAATCTAGTCAGTAAAGATGGGAGAGAAAGAGAGGAGATAGAGAGAGGGAGGAAGGAAGTGAGGTAGAGAGAGAAATAGAAAATAAGATAGAGAGAGGATGTGAGGAAGGGAGGGAGAGAAGGAGAGAGGGAGAGGGAGGAAGGAAGTGAGGTTGAGAAAGAGATAAGGAGATAGAGAGGGGGAGGAAGAAAGTAAGGGAGAGAAAGAGAGAAGGAGAGAGAGAGGGGGAGGAAGAAAGTAGGGGAGAGAAAGAGAGAACGAGATAGAGAGAGGGAGGAAGGAAGTGAGGGAGAGAAAGAGAGAAGGAGATAGAGAGAGAAAGGAAGGAAGTGAGGGAAAGAAAGAGAGAATGAGATAGAGAGAGGGAAGAAAGAATTGAGGGAGAGAAAGAGAGGAGATAGAGAGAGGGAGGAAGGAAGTGAGGGAGTGAGGGAGAGAAAGAGAGAAGGAGACAGAGAGAGGGAAGAAAGAAGTGAGGGAGAGAAAGAGATGTGATAGAGAGAGGGAGGAAGGAAGTGAGGGAGAGAAAGAGAGAAGGAGATAGAGAGAGGGAGATAGGAAGGAAGGAAGTGAGAGAGAGAAAAAGAGAATGAGATAGAGAGAGGGAGGAAAGAAGTGAGGGAGAGAAAGAGAAAAGGAGATAGAGAGAGGGTGTGAGGCACGGAGGGAAAGAAAAAGAGAAGGAGATAGAGAGAGGGAAGAATGAAGTTAGGGAGAGAAAGAGAGAAGAAGATAGAGAGAGGGAGGAAGGAAGTGAGGGAGAGAGAGAAGGAGAGAATGAGATAGAGAGAGGATGTGAGGAAGGGAGGGAGAGAAAGAGAGAAAGAGATAGAGAGAGGGAGAAAGGAAGGGAGTGAGGGAGAGAAAGATAGAAGGAGATAGAGAGGGGGAGGAAGGAAGTGAGGGAGAGAAAGAGAGAACGAGATAGACAGAGGGGGAAGGAAGTGAGGGAGAGAAAGAGAGAAGGAAATAGAGGAAGGAAGGAAGGAAGGAAGTGAGGGAGAGAAAGAGTGAAGGAGATAAAGAAAGGAGGGAAGGAAGTGAGGGAAAGAAAGAGAGAATGAGATAGAGAGAGGATGTCAGGAAGTGAGGGAGAGAAAAAGAGAATGAGATAGGGAGAGGGAGGAAGGAAGTGAGGGAGAGAAAGAGAAAAGGAGATAGAGAGAGGATGTGAGGAAAGGAGGGAGAGAAAGAGAGAAGGAGATAGAGAGAGGAAAGAATGAATGGAGGGAGAGAAAGAGAGAAGGAGATAGAGAGAGGATGTGAGGAAGGAAGGGAGAGAAAGAGAGAAGGAGATAGAGAGAGGGAAGAATGAAGTGAGGGAGAGAAAGAGAGAAGGAGATAGGGAGAGGGAGGAAGGAAGTGAGGGAGAGAAACAGAGAAGGAGATAAAGAGAGGAAGGAAGGAAGTGAGGGAAAGAAAGAGAGAATGAGATAAAGAGAGGATGTGAGGAAGGGAGGGAGAGAAAGAGAGAAGGAGATAGAGAGGGGGGAGGAAGAAAGTAAGGGAGAGAAAGAGAGAACGAGATAGAGAGAGGGAGGAAGGAAGTGAGGGAGAGAAAAAGAGAATGAGATAGAGAGAGGGAGGAAGGAAGTGAGGGAGAGAAAGAGAAAAGGAGATAGAGAGGGGGGAGGAAGAAAGTAAGGGAGAGAAAGAGAGAACGAGATAGAGAGAGGGAGGAAGGAAGTGAGGGAGAGAAAAAGAGAATGAGATAGAGAGAGGGAGGAAGGAAGTGAGGGAGAGAAAGAGAAAAGGAGATAGAGAGGGGGGAGGAAGAAAGTAAGGGAGAGAAAGAGAGAACGAGATAGAGAGAGGGAGGAAGGAAGTGAGGGAGAGAAAAAGAGAATGAGATAGAGAGAGGGAAGAATGAATTGAGGGAGAGAAGGAGAGAAGGAGATAGGGAGAGGGAGGAAGGAAGTGAGGGAGAGAAAGAGAGAAGGAGATAAAGAGAGGAAGGAAGGAAGTGAGGGAAAGAAAGAGAGAATGAGATAGAGAGAGGATGTGAGGAAGGGAGGGAGAGAAAGAGAGAAGGAGATAGAGAGGGGGAGGAAGAAAGTAAGGGAGAGAAAGAGAGAACGAGATAGAGAGAGGGAGGAAGGAAGTGAGGGAGAGAAAAAGAGAATGAGATAGAGAGAGGGAAGAATGAAGTGAGGGAGAGAAAGAGAGAAGGAGATAGGGAGAGGGAGGAAGAAAGTGAGGGAGAGAAAGAGAAAAGGGGATAGAGAGAGGGTGTGAGGAAAGGAGGGAGAGAAAGAGAGAAGGAGATAGAGAGAGGAAAGAAGGAATGGAGGGAGAGAAAGAGAGAAGGAGATAGAGAGAGGATGTGAGGAAGGGAGGGAGAGAAAGAGAGAAGGAGATAGAGAGGGGGAGGAAGAAAGTAAGGGAGAGAAAGAGAGAACGAGATAGAGAGAGGGAGGAAGGAAGTGAGGGAGAGAAAAAGAGAATGAGATAGAGAGAGGGAAGAATGAATTGAGGGAGAGAAGGAGAGAAGGAGATAGGGAGAGGGAGGAAGGAAGTGAGGGAGAGAAAGAGAAAAGGAGATAGAGAGAGGGTGTGAGGAAAGGAGGGAGAGAAAGAGAGAAGGAGATAGAGGGAGGGAGGAAGGAAGTGAGGGAAAGAAAGAGAGAAGGAGATAGAGAGAGGGAGGAAGTGAGAGAAAGAGAGAACGATAACGAGATAGAGAGAGGGAGGAAGGGAGAGAAAGAGAGAAGGAGATAGAGGGAGGAAGGAAGTGAGGGAGAAAAAGAGAGAAGGAGATAGAGCGAGGGAGGAAGGAAGTGAGGGGGAGAAAGAGAGAAGGAGATAGAGAGAGGGAGGAAGGAAGTGAGGGAGGGTGACAGGCAGACGGGGAGAATAACATTATGTTTATATATATCCATTCTTGGCACACACATAAATGTTACCATTCATAGAACACACGTGGATGTGTCCAATCTTAATACAACAAAGTTGGTCAATGTTGTTGTTTTTTATTTATTTTTTATTTAACTATATTCTAAAATTGAAATTGAACAAAAGTTTCATATTTGTTTTGGTAAAGAAATGTATTATAAGAAATAATGGTTTAGTTGGTTTAATTTTGTTTGACGTCCTATGGAATGAATTACTACCTTTTTCATGACTGAAAGGGGAAACATAACACGCTTTGTCAGGCCTAACAGGAAATATATGGAGAAGAAGACTGATATAGGCTGAGCCTGTTGTCTGTTTCTTTTAACAATGCTGTAATGCAAGCATAAATATTTGTATATATTATATATGTATTGTTAATAACATATTTTGAAACGAGGTTGGTTGATCTATGTAGAAGAAAGTCGTCAATGTGCCTGCTTCCCTCGTAATTAATTGTGTAAGAAAAGTGTAGTAGATTATCACTGACTAACAGTGCTGGTTATGTTGATATCGAATGTATATTTGTTAAAACAGAAATCAGATACAACACGCTCTGTGTAACGTCAATAGACATTACTTTATCATGACATATTTAAAACATGGCTTCACTTACTAGAAGGATATGTATGTACTAAGTGTTTCTGTGATGACCAGAGGTTCGTCGTCTATAGTGGTTGTCAAGGAGTTGGGCGTGTTTTGTCTGTGGTTAGTCAGCTTAACAATAAAAAATAAAGAAACAAATATTTTGCCGATATTTTCAAAATAACTGAAGACATGTTGTAAGTAATATGTACAGAATCGAGTAAGTACTCCGTGAGGATAAACACAATACAATTATTCTGGGTTATTTTAAACTTTGATGAGAAAAAGAAGTTTTAAAATAGGATATTAATGAAGAGTTAATCTAACAAAGGTTTTTAAAATGTTACCTCTGACAGGGCAATTTACAGAAAACACTTACAAACAATAAGAAAATCTTACAAGATATTATAATTTAGGTCTTTGGAGGGCGAGAGCAGGACTTAACTACCACTTTGTACTTATAACTGAAACGTAAGGACAATTCATTACAGCGCCTACACACAACACGGATGGGTGGGGGACGTGTAACAGTACAGAGAAAAGGCTGGCTGTGACGCATTAAACAATGTAAGATAATCCAAGCTTTAAGTAATGGTTTCAGGGTTTACATAAGTAATGGTCTCAGGGTTTACATAGGTAATGGTCTCAGGGTTTACATAAGTAATGGTCTCAGGGTTTACATAGGTAATGGTCTCAGGGGTTACATAAGTAATGGTTTCAGGGTTTACATAAGTAATGGTTTCAGGGTTTACATAAGTTATGGTTTCAGTGTTTACATAAGTTATGGTCTCAGGGTTTACATAAGTAATGGTCTCAGGGTTTACATAGGTAATGGTCTCAGGGTTTACATAAGTAATGGTCTCAGGGTTTACATAGGTAATGGTTTCAGGGTTTACATAGGTAATGGTCTCAGGGTTTACATAAGTAATGGTCTCAGGGTTTACATGAGTTATGGTCTCAATGTTTACATAAGTTATTGTCTCATGGTTTACATAAGTTATGGTCTCAGGGGTTACATAAGTAATGGTCACAGGGTTTACATAAGTTATGGTCTCAGGGTTTACATAAGTTATGGTCTCAAGATTTACATATGTATTAGTTTCAGAGTTTACATAAGTTATGGTCTCAGGGGTTACATACGTAATGGTTTCAGAGTTTACATAAGTAATGGTCTCAGGGTTTACATAAGTAATGGTCTCAAGATTTACATATGTATTAGTTTCAGAGTTTACATAAGTTATGGTCTCAGGGTTTACATAAGTTATGGTCTCAGGGTTTACATAAGTAATGGTCTCAGGGTTTACATAAGTTGTGGTCTCAAGATTTACATAAGCAATGGTCTCAGAGTTTACATTAGTAATGGTCTCAGGGGTTACATAAGTAATGGTCTCGGGGTTTACATAAGTAATGGTATCAGGGTTTACATAAGTTATGGTCTCAGGGTTTACATAAGTTATGGTCTCAGGGTTTACATAAGTTATGGTCTCGGGATTTACATAAGTAATGGTCTCAGGGGTTACATAAGTTATGATCTCAGGGTTTACATAAGTAATGGTCTCAGGGTTTACATAAAACTCTTGAAACAGTTGCATCCTCTGTAATTCTGTGTCCGTTAACAATTTTCGATAGACAATTTATAAACTTTTTACAACAATTAGGAAAAAAGATATTTCAACTTATATTAATCACTCCTGTTGGCCCGGATGCAAGCCCACGTATAGTCTTAATGTGGGAGGAAACCGGAGTACCCGGGAAAACCCACGTGGTCGGACAGGTGACATTATACCTTTTCACGTCCGATCGGTGAATCGAACCCTGGTCGCCTTGGTGAAAGGCAAGTGCGCTATCCACTTCACCATCCGACAACCCAATACTTGAACATCAACTAACTGTTTGAAGGATTTCACAAAACCTCTAACTGACCATACATGACCGTGTCCTTTAGAGTGGTCAGAATGTACATGGTCACCTACATGACATATTTATGCCATCTTCACCATATAGACGACTTTGGTATGTTGTTTGGTTCAGTATAACAAAGGACATTATCGGCATCAGTGATAGTTCCGTATACTCTGCATCTTCACCATGTTGTTGTACAATTATGAACATTAAGGTTATTGATTCAAAGTGGACAAACTATATCATAGTAATGGGAGAGTAGCACACGGACGGAATGTTTACATTGACTCTTGTCGTCTTTATAGATAAAGCTTTCATCAAATATCCAACTGTTAACAGAAACCAAACCAAACCTTAGTCGATCTTCATGTACTCGTTCTCATGCTCAAGCATGGATTCTGTGCTCAAACCAACACGCATGACCGTCGCCTTAATAAAGTGACACTTGGTCAAAAAGACAAGTATATAGACTGAAAACGACGGCAGTCGGCTGTAAGTCTTGTATAAAATTCTTTCAAACCATGTACATATATGATTTCTATGTTCAGCACAGGAACAGGACGTTGAGCTCGATAACAGAGTTTGAGCGCGAGAGCGGTTTAAAATACGTATATCGTTCTGATGTTCAAACCTTACATACATTACTAGTTGGTATAGGAACATCGCCTAAAGTAGGAAAGTAGTGGCATTGGTTTGTTTGTGTGTAATGTTTTTATCTTGTTTGATCTGTTCGTATTACAGAAAAAAGCGATTTGAGTACACAATTTGTGTTAGATTTCGAGAAAGACAAAAATGCATGTAAAACTAGTCTCATCTGTTATCAGGTAAACTGATCTTTGTTTTACAATAAACACATGTTTAGTAAAATCGACATATACATTCATTGTAACATGAATATCACCTTTAAAGACAATTTAATCAACAAACAAGAATACCGCCTTATGTAAATACCAGACAATATAATATAAACAGGAATATGACCTCCCATTGACACTCCAGACATACTTTTAAACATCTATTAATCGATCGTTGGTGCTACATAAGTATCTATCAACTCGTCAATTTAATACTTGTAATATTTTGATTGGTAAAATCAATGAACGATGTGTAGCGTCACAGTTTTATGATTTTCGACTTTCTGTTCCTCCTTGTCGGACAATCCCGCTGTAGCCCTTTAACGGAAGATCTAGTTAACTAATGGTGAGCCGTACCTCTCACTCTTGATGGTGAGCCGTACCTCTCACTATTGATGACGAGCCCTACCTCTCACTATTGATGGTGACCCGTACCCCTCACTATTGATGGTGAGCCGTACCTCTCAATACTGATAATGTGCCGTACCCCTCACTATTGATGGTGAGCCCTACTTTTCACTATTGATGCCGAGCCCTCCCTCACACTTTTGATGACGAGCCGTACCTCTCACTATTGATGGTGAGCCGTACCTCTCACTATTGATGGTGAGCCGTACCTCTCACTATTGATGACGAGCCCTACCTCTCACTATTGATGTTGAGCCCTACCTCTCACTATTGATGGTGAGCCGTACCTCTCAATACTGATAATGTGCCGTACCCCTCACTATTGATGGTGAGCCCTGCCTCTCACTATTGATGGTGAGCTCTACCTCTCACTATTGTTGACGAGCCCTACCTCTCACTATTGATGGTGAGCCCTACCTTTCACTATTAATCGTGAGCCCTTCCTCTCACTATTGATGATGAGCCGTACCTCTCACTATTGATGGTGAGCCGTACCTCTCACTATTGATTGTGAGCCATACCTCTCACTATTGATGACGAGCCCTACCTCTTGTATTTGAATTAAGTATTTGAAGTATTACAAAACTATTTTTTAAATTAGAACTGTAAGTACATATGTCTGACTCTCGTCCCCCTCCCCCCAATTAGCTTATCGTCTCAAACAAATACCAACTCTGCAAGACACGCAATTGTTATGATAATTATGACTCGATTTTATTGAATAGTTATCCACGAGTCGTGATTGTCCTTCAAAGTTTTAAATTGACTGAAGTTGGATAGCTATGGTAAACAATTATCACTGATTGTGGGACCTCTATACTACATAGTTTAAGCGACGTACCAAATAAATCTTACCTTAGATACGTTTAGTGATCCATAAATAACAGACCTATTAGAGTGATCTCCCCTTGATACCGTTCCATGTAGGGGAGGATAGCCTACAGGGGACTGGGCAAAGAGAATAACGGAATTACGTTGGTACGATGATACAAAACAGAGACATCTGCCGGGAGACAATCAAATTAACAAGAACCTGTTTTCACAGAAAGTGTATATCTTGGTCAGACATGCGCTTGTATATATTTATAAACGGAACGCATAGAAGAGACCCCGACAACTGGTTGTTTAACAGATGTCGCTGTGGGTCGTCCGTAGTTTATTATACCACCAGGAAACACATTGATTTCTCTAAAACAATAACGGTAAGTGCTTACGTACGTACCAAATCAGATTAGGTTGCAAACCTAACAGATACTGATGATGGTAAATAGTTTCTTTGTAATCTAACTAAATGGTGGAAACAACGATCACTTTCCGCTTCAGGTATGGGTCTTCTTTTACCCACAATTCCGTAGTGACGAAACTGTCATAATCAATATGGATAACTCCCCTTACTTTTATACTGACAGTGTTGCCCGAAGTATGCTTAAGGAATACGAATTAGGTGTTTTATTTTTACAACCTATTAGTTTCAATCTTATTTGCAGAGAATTGCAACGGGGTCTAGGATATCACGGGGTCTAGAATATCGCTAGACAAAACGTCCAAATGTTTAGGAAAATTTCATAAATGGTTTCTGATGAATTATCACCTAACGGAAACAAAAACAATAGAAATACCTCCTTAATCCGGCAAAAATATGTAGTAAAATAATCTGTTTAAAATGGTTCCTGAACAGATTTTTATTTTATTTTATTAAAACTCAATTTTGAGGAGCGATATGAACAGATCGATGGTCATTTGTTGTTGCCTAAAATAACGTAACCAAAGGTGTGCTTGCCACTTCATAATATACCGGCGATACACAGTTAATCTCGGAATGACCCGGATTGAAGGTTGATCACACGTTATTTATATACCGTATAATCCCCAAACTTATCAAAAATAAAAAGACAGACAACACTTATAAGTGTTCGGTTAATAAACTTTGACATAAATCTTGCTTCTTGCTTAATCATAACCTTGTGTTGTAGCGTCACCGCGAGCACCTTTAACCAATCAGAAGCTAGAATTACAAATACCGCGCCAAACATTGAGGTATACTAGGTCATCCCTTTTGGTGCTCATATTGTGTAGAATATAAAAAATATAATATGAAAATTCTAACATAGGGGATGTCATCATACATCAATGAACCACACCGTGCACCACATCGTCAATATACAAGTAATGACAGTATCCAAACTCGAAATCAAAATACAGTACATCAATAAACTGGCACAACACGACTTGTGGAGACAACAAAGTTAAAGGTAAAGCAACAGCAGGAACTGAGGAGACACCAAAACAAAAGGTAAAGCAACAGTAGGAACTGAGGAGACACCAAAACAAAAGGTAAAGCAACAGTAGGAACTGAGGAGACACCAAAACAAAAGGTAAAGCAACAGTAGGAACTGAGGAGACACCAAAACAAAAGGTAAAGCAACAGTAGGAACTGAGGAGACACCAAAACAAAAGGTAAAGCAACAGTAGGAACTGAGGAGACACCAAAACAAAAGGTAAAGCAACAGTAGGAACTGAGGAGACACCAAAACAAAAGGTAAAGCAACAGTAGGAACTGAGGAGACACCAAAACAAAAGGTAAAGCAACAGTAGGAACTGAGGAGACACCAAAACAAAAGGTAAAGCAACAGTAGGAACTGAGGAGACACCAAAACAAAAGGTAAAGCAACAGTAGGAACTGAGGAGACACCAAAACAAAAGGTAAAGCAACAGTAGGAACTGAGGAGACACCAAAACAAAAGGTAAAGCAACAGTAGGAACTGAGGAGACACCAAAACAAAAGGTAAAGCAACAGTAGGAACTGAGGAGACACCAAAACAAAAGGTAAAGCAACAGTAGGAACTGAAGAGACACCAAAACAAAAGGTAAAGCAACAGTCGGAACTGAGGAGACACCAAAACAAAAGGTAAAGCAACAACACGAACTGAGGACACACCAAAACAAAAGGTAAAGCAACAGTAGAAACTGAGGAGACACCAAAACAAAAGGAAAAGCAACAGTAGAAACTGAGGAGACACCAAAACAAAGGGTAAAGCAACAACACGAACTGAGGACACACCAAAACAAAAGGTAAAGCAACAGTAGAAACTGAGGAGACATAAAAACAAAAGGTAAAGCAACAGCAGGAACTGAGGAGACACCAAAACAAAGGGTAAAGCAACAACACGAACTGAGGACACACCAAAACAAAAGGTAAAGCAACAGTAGGAACTGAGGAGACACCAAAACAAAAGGTAAAGCAACAGTAGAAACTGAGGAGACACCAAAACAAAGGGTAAAGCAACAGTAGGAACTGAGGACACACCAAAACAAAAGGTAAAGCAACAGTAGGAACGGAGGAGACACCAAAACAAAAGGTAAAGCAACAGTAGGACCTAAGGAGACACCAAAACAAAAGGTAAAGCAACAGTAGGACCTGAGGAGACACCAAAACAAAAGGTAAAGCAACAGGAGGAACTGAGGAGACACCAAAACAAAAGGTAAAGCAACAGTAGGACCTGAGGAGACACCAAAACAAAAGGTAAAGCAACAACAGGAACTAAGAATACATCATTTTCCCTTTCTTTATAATACGAATAGCCGTCGCTTTATCACGGAACAGCTAACCGCATTTACATACATCGCATGATATTGACAAACCCTTACCCGAAACGTCGACAGACAGACAATCGTTCCTTTCTACAGATTGTACTGTTGTGATTACAAGGAAACAGTTCCCGACCCGAGACATACCAACAGCCTCTGTAGCCTATTTACAGAGTGTGTAGGAGTCACAGAGCCACTCCCCGGGCTCGTTCTGTGTGGTAGGCATGTGAGAAGTGTATGTCTGGCCGCTCAGCACCAGACAAGAATGTCAGACTCGCCGACAACATTTGTCCCCCGTACAACGTTACCCTTACCACAGTACAAGTGTCTACTTCGGCGGGCTTTTTTTTAAACGTGCACGATTTAACTTTATCTTCGATGCAGCTGCACACCATTCAATTGAAATGTCAGGTTTCGTTAAATATTCTTGATCTGCGCCGTTGTTTTTATTTTCAACTCGCAGAATATGTTTCCTATTTAATGACATAGATCATTACCATTACCGTCTCCATAGTCCTCGCCACCATTGCTAAAAGGAGCAACAGAGTAATGGGCAAACGTCATATTTCCCGTCAGCGAATAGACAAGGGAGCAATGTCGTTAGGAGGAAATAAGATTTACGTTGATGAGTAACTACAAGATCCAATACAAGGCAATCACATAAGATGTACATTTAGAGACAAACTCTGGCATCATGTTCGAAAGTAGTAATTGTTTCATAAATATGTTTAGGATCAAATTCAGATAAGAATATAAAAACAATGATTGGCTAATAGGCTGGCGGACTGTTTTACCGATACAGCGATTGTCCCAGTACGTTTCTGTGTATTCGGCTTCGTTAGATATTACATTGACTTGTTTCTAACTGATTGATCCTCTGGCTGGCATGTTGTAAACGTATGTAAAGCTGTATGTCAATATGGTAGACTGCACAAAGGGTATTTACCGCTGGTCTGTTATAGGTTTTAGTTAATTCGAACATGTCTATGTTGGAAACGATTAACATGTTAATAACATACAAATAACATGATATTCATCTCAATCTCCATTGATACATTTTATGTGTCCTGTCAAATGATGTATTTGAAATGTTTTAATAACATCTAGCCTTCCAGGAGCATAACAACAGACACAGCTTTTACTGTTTTCATGAGTTAAGGGTCCTCGTACCACAGACACAACTGTAACTGTTTTCATGAGTTAAGGATCCTCGTCCCACAGACACAACTGTAACTGTTTTCATGAGTTAAGGATCCTCGTACCACAGACACAACTGTAACCGTTTTCATGAGTTAAGGGTCCTCGTACCACACACACAACTGTAACTGTTTTCATGAGTTAAGGATCCCCGTACCACAGACACAACTGTAACTGTTTTCATGAGTTAATGGTCCTCGTACCACAGACACAACTGTAACTGCTTTCATGAGTTAAGGGTCCTCGTACCACAAACACAACTGTAACTGTTCATGAGTTAAGGATCCTCGCACCACAGACACAACTGTAACTGTTTTCATGAGTTAAGGATCCCCGTACCACAGACACAACTGTAACTGTTTTCATAAGTTAAGGATCCTCGTACCACAGACACAACTGTAACTGTTTTAATGAGTTAAGGGTCCTCGTACCACAGACACAACTGTAACTGTTTTAATGAGTTAAGGGTCCTCGTACCACAGACACAACTGTAACTGTTTTAATGAGTTAAGGGTCCTCGTACCACAGACACAACTGTAACAGTTTTCATGAGTTAAGGGTCCTCGTACCACACACACAACTGTAACTGTTTTCATGAGTTAAGGATCCTCGTCCCACAGACACAACTGTAACTGTTTTCATGAGTTAAGGATCCCCGTACCACAGACACAACTGTAACTGTTTTCATAAGTTAAGGATCCTCGTACCACAGACACAACTGTAACCGTTTTCATGAGTTAAGGGTCCTCGTACCACACACACAACTGTAACTGTTTTCATGAGTTAAGGATCCTCGTCCCACAGACACAACTGTAACTGTTTTCATGAGTTAAGGATCCTCGTACCACAGACACAACTGTAACTGTTTTCATAAGTTAAGGATCCTCGTACCACAGACACAACTGTAACCGTTTTCATGAGTTAAGGGTCCTCGTACCACACACACAACTGTAACTGTTTTCATGAGTTAAGGGTCCTCGTACCACAAACACAACTGTAACTGTTCATGAGTTAAGGATCCTCGCACCACAGACACAACTGTTACTATGAATTGGAGTGTTGAACCTAAAGTTTCAGTCAGTTGGTTCTAAAAAGGAACTCAAACCTTAACATACAACGGCCAGACCTGTTTTCAACCTAAGAGTTACCTGAAAAGAACAGGTATAAACCTTAGGGTCAACGGAACAGACCTGGTACAACTCTTAGAGCTACCGGAACAGACCTGGTACAAACATTAGAGTTACCTGTACATACCTGGTACAAACCTTAGGGTTACCTGTACAGACATGGTACAAACCTTAGAGTTACCTGTACAGACCTGGTACAAACCTTAGAGTTACCTGTACATACCTGGTACAAACCTTAGAGTTACCTGTACAGACCTGGTACAAACCTTAGAGTTACCTGTACAGACCTGGTACAAACCTTAGAGTTACCTGTACAGACCTGGTACAAACCTTAGAGTTACCTGTACAGACCTGGTACAAACCTTAGAGTTACCTGTACAGACCTGGTACAAACCTTAGAGTTACCTGTACAGACCTGGTACAAACCTTAGAGTTACCTGTACAGACCTGGTACAAACCTTAGAGTTACCTGTACAGACCTGGTACAAACCTTAGAGTTACCTGTACAGACCTGGTACAAACCTTAGAGTTACCTGTACAGACCTGGTACAAACCTTAGAGTTACCTGTACAGACCTGGTACAAACCTTAGAGTTACCTGTACAGACCTGGTACAAACCTTAGAGTTACCTGTACAGACCTGGTACAAACCTTAGAGTTACCTGTACAGACCTGGTACAAACCTTAGAGTTACCTGTACAGACCTGGTACAAACCTTAGAGTTACCTGTACATACCTGGTACAAACCTTAGAGCTACATGTACAGACCTGGTACAAACCTTAGGGCTACTTGAACAGACCTGGTACAAACCTTAGAGTTACCTGTATATACCTGGTACAAACCTTAGAGCTACTGGAACAGCGCTTGTTCCCTGGTCTACCCGACAACAGTTATACCGGATGTGAATTTACCGTATGTACATGTATAAAAAAATACAGTTAAATTCTTTATTTTCTTAAAGAGAGAGAAAATTGGATGTGTTTCAACACGACCATATCAATGTAAAACTTCTAGATGCGAATCTTTTAGTCGACATGTGTGTGCAAGTGACGATTTGTTTCTAAAATATCAGTTTGAAGTGCGCTCCGGGCGCGGGTCGCATATTTCCCGCATATTATAGAGGGCCGGAGTTCTGACGTTATTCGACGATAGACCGATATGAAAAAAGTTGATAAAACGTCAGAATAATTCGGACTACGAATCATTTAAATAAGCTTCATATCTTTACACGACAACAATGTTCTTCTCAATACCATCCTCTATGACACATGTGATGCCTCTAGTTTAACTGTTGTTGATTTTCGTTACCCCTGTACCACCATCTCATGCGTATGGGCTTTTCGAACGTACATCATCAAGATGTTGTCTTTTCAAATGGACTTTGAACATGTCAATAACAGGTTATTAACAGGTCAATAACAGGTCAATAACAGCAATTATGTGGTTAAACCAAACATATAAGCCACTCTCCACCTGTCCTTATATATCTCATTTACTTGGACACATTTATTGTCTGACTTAGGAGCTGCGGCTACAAAGTATTGGGATGACGTCACCCAGGTAATATAGAGTTACGATAACTCTCGAAGTATTTCGCATACAAAACGAAGAACATGCAATTTTATTTAAAGAATTTGTCGACCAATCGTGGGGCGTTTCGACTTAAATGAGAAACAGAGAAATCGTGTTGAGCGTATCCAAGAATAGAATCAAGGGATCGGATCTGTGCGCCAACGTGTCATTCAACGTGAAACGGAGAGCCGCTTTCATCTTGAAGTGCATTTTTTTTTATCAAAAATAACATTTTCTTTACAGCCTTGAAATAAATCATTCCTGTAAAATTAGTCAGTTTCTGTTGGAGTCTATATGCTACTTTGGGGCAAGATAAACACTTGTATGTTGATGCTTTTGATCGGGCGATTAGTAAGTAGAATTGTTCATATGTACTTCGTCGAGCGAAACACACACGGGACAATACATTGGGTTCATTTGAATCAGAATCCCAGAGATGTGCACAGGTCATCTATGAAACTTTACATTACTTACTGTACAATAATAACGAAACCTTTTTAAAACTTATAGTAATCACTCTATGGGATGGAAGCCCGGAGGAAGTCAAATAAAGGAGAAATCGGAAAACGCACGTGATCGGGCGAGTGACCCAATAACTGTTCACCTCCGATCGGTAAGTCGAACCCTAGGCGTGTCGATGAAAGGCGAGTGCATTATCCACTACGTCACCCGATAACGCCGCCAAAAAGAAGGTCGAACCTTACATTTACATACAAAATATGTTTAATGCTTTGTGAAGATAAAAACAGTCAAAGCGGGTTGGTACAATGGTAGTTACGGCAGCTGTGGTTACTACAGTAGGTTAATATAATTCCACTGAATCTACATAAAAAATATTAAATTTAGAAAAATTATAGTGAATGAAACTATTTTTCTTAGCGTTTTAAGTTTTGATTAATTAATCTGAGAAGCCATTTGAACGTCATATAGTTGGCAGAAAACCTTCGAACTTCACTGCTTTTTTAGTAACATAATGGCACGGACGTCCTAAATTCCCATAG
The DNA here is from genome assembly GCF_002113885.1 of Mizuhopecten yessoensis. Classification (NCBI taxonomy): domain Eukaryota; kingdom Metazoa; phylum Mollusca; class Bivalvia; order Pectinida; family Pectinidae; genus Mizuhopecten; species Mizuhopecten yessoensis. The sequence goes on from NW_018408823.1 coordinate 432,185, forward strand.
CTGTTAATAGGACGTAAAACACACGGACGTCCTAAATTACCATCGCTGTTAATAGGACGTAAAACACAAACAAAGTAAAATGTACACGTCCTAAATTACCATCGCTGTTAATAGGACGTAAAACACAAACAAAGTAAAATGTACACGTCCTAAATTACCATCGCTGTTAATAGGACGTAAAACACGAACAAAGTAAAATGTACACGCATCGACACCCACCTATGGTAGTGAAGTAATCGAACGCTCCAGAACGAAGACGCCATTGATTACTTTATCGTCAAACACACTTGAATGTGCATAAATGAAACAAGAAGGTTACCAGCATCCCTATTTTCTTGTATAATTAGACATAATGGATCCCGAGTAGGTTCCAGGTTTTCAGATACTGAAGGTACCAAGCACTGTCTGTCATCGAACTGTTATCTCGCTCGTGAATGGCGCCATATTTGAAGCAAGTATCTACGCTGATTTAAACGCTGTCAGAGTTTATTTAGGTAAAAAAGGTAGTGATGTAAATATAATTATATTGTTATACATGGATTCGATCAACTTCACAACTAACGTGAAAACAGTTCAATGGTGATGCTTTATATCTCTGTAGTATTTAACATGTAAGTGATCTAGAGACCATTCCTTCTCATTAAATTTACACATTATTGTGCATTTATATATGAAGACATTATGTCAATAAAAGAGCAGTTAAGTTTTAAGTTATTTAAATAAATGCTACATGAGAATACCAAAGTCGGAGCCGGGGTAGTGACGACGAAACGAAACAGGAAAATGATGAACGATTGGAAACATCGACCATATCACGTGGGCTATCACGCGAGTTAACAAACCCTAACCCATCCCAGTGACATCATGATTGCGATACTGAAACTTGTAAATTTTTTCATCACCATGCGTCCCTCGCCACCCTTTGTTGTGAGTTTGTTCGTCGGTAGGTGACAGTTATCACGTTAATCATGAGACTCGAAGCATACACTCGAGTGCCCTTCCCCCGTCCCCTCCTGCCCTGCCATGACATATAGCTTGCCTACTACGAAAGACATCTTCCCTCTCTTCGTCACCCTCACCGCCCCCCTGTCCCCTCACCACCACCTGCCCCCTCACCGCCCCCTGTCCCCTCCCCGTCCCGTTCCCTGCTCCCTGTCCCGGCCCGCCCACCCTTCTCTTACTTCCTCCTAAATACATCCATTATCCAGACCTGACGTCCTTCGGCCACTGATTCCCCTTCTATGTCGAATGTTTGCGTTCTTTATAAAACAATTATTTGATCTCTTGGAAAATAAATAAAATAGCTGAAAGGGAGATAATACAATCATCGTTAGCATTGAAACTATCTCAGAACCACGAAACGCTACTTTAGGTGCCTATAAAATCATTGCATTCATGTGTGTTCATCCCTGACGTCACCGTCAGACACAGGCATACTACAATGTCATAACACCACAGCATTAATAAGGGTAATTTATATCTACAGCACGCTTTGTCGGGTAAATCATATCTTTGTATGGCGTACTTGTATCCGAACCGGATTATAATACAACTTGATGGTAGATGTGCATTCACAATCTATACATCAGGTATAAACATAACATCTAGGTATATATATATTACTTCACGCGACATACCCCTCGGCCTTACTCAGAAATAGTAAGATATTCTTATAGATTTGATGCACATTCCACGGGAGTGAGGCTGTTTACACCTATAAACATTGCGCCAATACCTCTCTGATGACAACGGTAGTCATGAGTTTCTTGTTTTTTGAACGAGTGTATGACAAAGCATGTGTAACAATATTACGACGATAGCACATCCGGGCCATCTTACAGCGCGATATAATGTAATGTTTCCCAGAAGTTGACTCCAGACGTCAGACTTCCTCAATTCGTGTACATTACTTCGATATCCCTAAACTACATGCACGACATTCCCTCAGGGTGCGTTCCATACAAAACATGCCTGGTCAACATAATATTCATAAACACATTAGCTGTTTTGCATTCGTTTGAAAAGAAACTATAACACTACTTATGTTACAATATCTTAAGTTTTGGTTTGCAAAAATCTATCTATACTCCAATGTTAAAGTACAAGACTGTTCTCGATTCCGATACACTGGCGTTACAGCTCAGCGTGATCTGATACCGAGCCAGGTTCGAGTTAAGCTCAATGTGATACATTAAAACACCAAGATTATCGAATCCCCTCTGTTATTTTTATTCCCACACCTTCAGGTTCCCATGACATCCCCTACCGCCACAGAATCATGACGTCACGGACTATATTACATCAAGGTCCACCGGGAGTTTGAAGGCTGTAAAAGAACTGTTAATTCACAAGCGTTATCAGGACACAGTCAGAACAACTGTTTGTATCATCATCACTTTCTATAATTTGTTCTTTAATGTCATATTAGTGATACACTTTTTATATAAGAGCGGCTATGTTTAAAAGAGTATGGATATTTTTTAAGTATTACAGACGGAGCCACCAGATAAGCATCCCCGGGAGATAGAAGTCAGAATATCAAACCTGTTGCCTGCTCAACGAACAGAGATTTGGATTACAAAACAAAAGTAAGACGTTATTTTCTTGTATTAAATCAAGTTCAAAAATATGATTTATCAGAAATACAGCACTGCATATCTTCCGTGGGCGTAAAGTTTGGAACTAAATATGTAATATTTTTACCAACGTAAGTGTTAATCGCTCTCACGTAATAAAACGCGGGCGAGAACAAATGTGTATGATCAGATCAGGGAGAGAACGGCCAAACAACTGCATACAGATAATGATAATTCTAGGTAATAAATGAACTAGCCCTACAGGTCCAGGGCGTAGGACACAATGACATGACCGGCGTAAACGCACCTGTCTGTGTATTCACAAATCAATTCACTAGTAAAGTACAATACCTAACGGCTCATCCGTAAGGTCGAGATCTGTGTCCTTATGGCGGGCCTTAAGCTTACTGCCCTCGTATGAACTCTAATAAAGTTTCCCCGGGCTCAATACAAAACCACCTAATGCCTCGTTTATTGTGCGGACATTTCATCTCCTCACCCGACCGTCAGTTTTAAACCTTACATTCTCAACACAGATAGATCTTGCTCTCTTTCGTCTTTATCAATGGCGTTCATTTGTTAAAAAATATCAATGTCAATTAACACGCAGGGTTATTTTAAGGAGCTCCGACCCACTTTCCAAAAACCGACTTTATTTCTGTTGTGCTAATCTTAACATCCAAGACAAACAGATAAACAGACTTCCTGTTTAACGTGTTTGGTAAGCTATAGACGGAGTTAGAAGGGGTTGGAATGATGCCTTAAGGGGACATTTTCAGCAGTCTGGTAACACCAGGGACCATTCTATCCCTAGGCAGGGACATTCCAAGCAGTCTGGTAACACCAGGGACCATTCTATCCCTAGACAGGGACATTCCCAGCAGTCTGGTAACACCAGGGACCATTCTATCCCTAGACAGGGACATTCCCAGCAGTCTGGTAACACCATGGACCATTCTATCCCTAGGCAGGGACATTCCAAGCAGTCTGGTAACACCAGGGACCATTCTAACCCTAGGCAGGGACATTCCCAGCAGTCTGGTAACACCAGGGACCATTCTATCCCTTGACAGGGACATTCCCAGCAGTCTGGTAACACCAGGGACCATTCTATCCCTAGGCAGGTTATTCCAGGTTCCCTGTTTCACTTTCAGCATTTACGGGAATGGCAACAACTGGTTAACCCGTTGTCAGTTTAATGTAGCCGGGTGGAATGCTGTGCTGGGTGCATTTGGCATGGTATTTCAGTGAGGTAGCACTATAAAGTCGGCATCAGATTTATTCTATCACAAGGAGGCAACAAAATGACCTTAGCTGTTGATAGGACGTTTAACAAAACAAAACCAGGGAACAGTCACTATAACCAGTAAGTCTACCTGATCAGTGGTAGAGCCAGGGTTCAGACAGATCACAATACGGTCACTATAACCAGTAGGTCTACCTGAGCAGTGGTAGAGCCAGGGTTATCTCATTTCTTGAAAATTTGTTTTAATTCTAAATTGGTTTATTACATCTTTAACGAGAAAATTGCACAAACTAACAATTTATGTTATTCACTTTACGAAATTGCCCTCAGAAAAGCTATACAATATACAGAGTGCCGAACCTGTCCTTTTTAGTGGTCCACAGCGACCTGACTGCGTTGTTCTGACAACTATTTCCTAGATTAACGGTTAAGTATACGAATTATCTCCACGGGAGATGTTAATTTCATGCAATATTTGTTCTTTAATTTGAATTGAAGCTGATGGTCTACACTCCTGCTACCTGGCGTTAAAGATTAACGGAATGATGTTGTGTAAGCAGGTATAATTCACTTTAAGACTGTTAGGAAGTGACGTCACCAGGACCATCAGCAGATCCAGGAGAGTCACGTGATATATATACGCATACTAGAACGTCAGTGATACCTAGAGTCCAGATAATATTGTTGATTGATATTAAAACTGGCTAATGTTTCAAGGCAGTACGATTTTTAATAACAGAGATAGTAATCTACACAATACCACCTAGTAAAAGATGAAAATAACAAAGAGATACAGAACATAACCTCCCTTTTGGTGATGTAATGCCAGATGTTTATTAACGACAATGATTTACTAGGTGTGCCACCCCTGCAGGACGGGGAGCGAGAACAGAATAACCTGCTCTTACCCACTGCATGCTTGTAAGAGGCGACTAATGTGGGAATTCCTTACAGAATTGGGGATTTTGTGCTTTCTGCTTGGGGACACAAAACGACCAAAATAAATCTGCTGCACCCATTGCCGATTAGGGATCTTTATATCTTTGATTTCCTAGCGCCTTGCTTGGCAACACCTCACTTTTGACTTCAATGTTGAAAGTTCGCCAAGGTGAGGAAGCAATGAGTTCTGTCCCCAGGCTGAGATATACCAAAGTCCTTAAAAGTGGTAGTCGTAATTCCCTGCTTAACTTTCCGCGTTTGGGTAATGACAACAACTGGTTCACCCGTTGTCATATCCGCGCTATCATATGGAGTCAAATACATCAATACACCCTGCCTCCTACGTATACACACACACACACACACACACACACATACACACCAAAACACACACACACACACACACACACACACACACACACACACACACCAAAACACGCATACACGAGGAGGCACATGGAGGCATATCCTTAAGTGACCTAAAATGTTAATAGGGCGTTGTATAAAAATGAAACCAAACCAATTCAAACTAATGTGATTTGTAAGGTTGTTCCGGAAATGACAACGGAACGACGTTGTGTACACGTGGTCATCACCATACCGTATTCCAAACATTGGAACTAGAGATCAATATGTATACAAGGCGAGAGAAGTAGTACGACATTCTTCAAAAGCAAAAGTTCCACTTTAACTGATTGTTGAGTAGACACATGTTATTCCGACGGTCATAGTTTCAATATTACCGTAAGTATTCCTAGAATAGTTAATATATTTTCGCACTACTGAATCAAATGAGCTTTGTTTGAACAAATCCAAACAATGAGTGTTATTTATTATTTATTTTTAAAAGAATTAATATTTGCTTGGATTTTCAAACGCGTAAATAATTGTCTCGTACAATTTAAGCGATTTATACAGACGGCCGATATATATATTAATTGTGTACATCTGGCAGGGTGAGTTAGACAGGCTACCACTGTGTTTCCAGGGGCTACATCAGCTGTGTGTACCTAAAACACTTATCTGCATGTATACACCTTACGGTGATAACAAGATGTTTATAAACAAAACAATAATCGTAAATATCAACAAATTCTAAACAGTGCGTTGCATAGAAGTATGCAATGATCTATAAATAGAATGCCCGGCAGGTGTCGAAAGGGCAGGGCACTCTACCTTCTGGAGGTGATGTGATCAAGGTGTATTAGGTATGTGTTCTGTTCACCGGCCGGTCTAATTCTGTAGAGAGGCTTTTTGAGACTAAAGGATTACTTTCCAACAGCGATCGACGTGAAACCTTACCAGCTTTCGTCCATCTTCAACTCTGACAAATCCAGCGAAATTGGTAAAGTCCCGTTCCCTGCGTTATTAGTATATGATATTACCGAGGCAGCAGTTAACTGATCGTGACGGGAAAGGCAGTGCCAATGTTATACTGAGTGGCACTCTGTTAATCAGTTGTAAAACACGAGAAACATAACTATCATAACAGAATATCTCCATTATAAAACTACTTACCATAAATATCAAAACAGAATATCTCCAGTATAAAACTACTCACCATAAATATCATAACAGAAAATCACCATTA